>NC_041386.1:632595515-632619248 GCF_002162155.2 Triticum dicoccoides
TATGAATTTAATTTTAAAAATTATTAGTATTATAATAATAATATTTTTATTATTCATAAATATTATTTGGAAATAATACATGAACAATTTTTTATGATCCATGAATTTCTAAAATAACACGAATAGGTTTAACGATACAACATTTTTTTAATTATGAATATTTCTAAAAGATGCACATTTTTTGAATTATGAATATTTTAAAAATTATTTCTGTTATTTTTATACAAATTTTTTAATAATTTATAAGTATTATTTAAGAATAATACATGAACAATATTTGAAAGTTATCTTATTATTGGCATTATAATTTACATACTGTCTACAAATTTTTGTAAAAATAAACAAGTGCAAAATAGGTCGCGTGGACCGCAGACCATTTCTGCTCCATGAGCGTTTCTGTTTTTGTACATTAAATGTAGTTATCCATAATGGTTCTGTACATACATGTGGTGCAATGGCTGGGACGTGTATTGTTCTAGCATTAGGTCGAGGGTTTGAGACCTGGTCGTCATACTTTTTTTGGATAAATTATCGCTCATCCTGAGAGTTAGGTCCCATCGGTGGTTGACTTTTTTTGCACAAAAAGAAAAAGAAGCAAGGGTTTTGTGCAATAATGCGTCCATGTGTCATTGACAGTGGCCCGTGCCATGCTGGTGTAGATGGATACGCCCGCGTACGGGGAGGGTGACTGTATTTGAACGGTCTCACAAGTTTAGTGACTACAAACACGTATTTTGTAACTTTGTGCACCAAAGTGACCGTTGCGTGCAAGTTCTATGACCCGTGGTGTATTTACCTCTTTCATAAACATGCGCGACGAAGATTTTTTCTCTTTCTGATGAGGCATAATATACCACAGTCGTTTTGGAGCATCCAACCACGTCCACCTAATTCGGTCCCTCAAACGCCGGCGGGCACGTCCGCTTTGACTCTCATTTTCTCTCTCCAAAACAACCGGAGCCCTCATTTTCAGGCCTCACTTTCTCTCTCCCTGCATGCAACATTTTATCGAACAGGTTGTGTGCATGTTCATCGGCGAGTAGGCGGCACGCGGAAGCCAACGGCACGCAGGCCAGCGCCGCGGCTAGTACGCAATCAAACGGGCATGAGCACGGCGGCTGCGGCGGCCAGTACGCACGCACGCGGGCACACACAAGGCGGCTAGCAGCCAAAGCAAGCACGCACGCTATCGCCTCAGTGTGCATGCATGCGGCTGCTGCTGCGCATGAACGCGGGTGTGCACGCGGCGGCTAGCACGCCGGGCACCCACTCGACGGCTAGCACGTCGGGCATGCACGCGTGCGGCGGCCAGCGCTGGAGGTCTGGGCACGCGCGCGGCTCCGGCTGCGCATGCAAGCGAGCTCTGAGCACGCAACGGGCCATGCGAGACGTTGGTGCGCGAGCTCCGGCCCCGGTGTGGCGAACGGTCAGCACGCCCGCGCGGCTGCGGCCAGCTTGCCCGCGACGCCCGCGAGGCTGCGGCCGCCGGCCAACACGCCCGCCAGACTGCGGCCAGCTTGCCCGCGACGCCAGCGAGGCTGCGGCAAGCACTCCCGTGGCGCCCGCGCGGCTGCAGCGTCCGGCACGCCCGCGGGCGTGACCGGGCAGCCTCAAATCGTCCTCGGATTTGAGATGGATTTGAGGGGTGCCGCTCAGTCCGGATGTTTAGAGCATCTACAACCGGACCTCTTAAACAGTCCTCAAACGTTCGGACTGACCGGTACCCGTCATATTCAGTCCAAATATAAGGCGAATATAGGGACATTCGGGCGCGCCCGCCACGTCGGACTGACAAAAAGGTCCCAGCTGAAAAAGCCCTCAAACCCGGCGGTCTGAAGCTCGTTTTCTCCGTCGGACCGATGGCGTCGCATGGCGCAGCTCTGGCGGGCCGCGTAGTGCATTGCCCAACTATTTAAGTCGACCGGCGGCACCGAAACCCTATCATCCATCCACATTTTCATACACCTGTCCGCCGCCGCCGCCACTTCCAATCTACCCTCCACCTAGTAGCCATGCCTCCACGCCGCTGGGTGAAGAGTGAGCCCTTTCTGACTCCGGAGTGCCGGCTCGAGCTCCTTGAGCAGATCCGGGCAAGGTGTGAAGCCCGGATCGCCGCGAGGCTACCTCCGGATGCAGTGGATCTGGAGGAGGAGTTGGAGGAGGAGGAGGAGGAGGATGAGCCAGAGGAGGAGGATTTGGGGGACGCTGGGCGACGGGGATCTGCAGGCGGAGCAGCAAGCCATCCTCCATTCCCTCCGATCGGACTCGGCTGCGGAGGCAAGACGCCGTCGCCGGCAGGAGATGGAGGCGCAAGAGGCCGCAGACGAGGCGGAGTTGTTCACCTACATGGATGAGGTCGATCAGGAGGAGGATGAGTCGGAGCCCTCCTACCCGCCCGGCACCGTCGTCGTGGACATCTCCAATGACGAAGAGTAGGTAGGGTAGTACGTAGGATTACTTTTGCATGTTTTGTATGGATTTAAGGAATGAAATATGAGAAAGGCAGATGCAAAGTGGCTAATTTGAGGCATGCCCGCGTACACGTTCGCAGATATTTGAGGGGCCGGATTTACAATGTCTGGCTGTAGATGCTAGCTCTTATGGAGCAAATAAGAGGTCTGGTTGGGTTGATATTTTTTGACCGGGCACACTGACCGGACGAACGTTTCGGTCGTATAAGGGTCCGGCTGTAAACGCTCTTAGGAATGGAGTCGATTAATGCAGATGTCGGTGAAGTTCGTTGATGTAGACGCGTGCAACGCTTGGTGTCGGTGTCGTCCGTATCGAGGCATGCTGCACGTATCTAGTTATTCTGTCCGTTTTGACCCCATGTCCTTCGTGCCTGCAACCGCACATACCAGGCTAGCTCCGCCAGGGCCTGTGTGCGCGGCCAGCCGGCTGCACTCCGCGCGTGGAGCTTTGTGCTCGCCGGGAGATCCAAGACCCGGAGGTGTCACCCTCCCGTGATCGTTGCGGCTGGGCCTGGTCGCCGCAGGTCGACCAAGTTCATGCTGCCGCGTCCCGGCGTGATGTAGATGCTGTCGGAGCCGTGGTGCCGTACACGTATTGCCGAGGCCGTCAAGATGTTGCTTTGCTGTCGATGTAGACGAGACGCTGCGACCCGAGCAATGCTACACATACGTAATGTTACGTTCATATTTTACGTAAAAGCTGATGTGGGGTTTGTTAATTGGGCCAGGATTTACAGCTGGGGCCCACCCCGGTTAAAATAGGGGGGGGGAGGGGAGAGAAGAATTTTATGGAAGGTCACGTAACCCTACGTAGAACGTTTCGTAGGTGTAGAATTATCGGAGCTCCGCGTGAGGTCGTCAGCTGTGCGCTGCCTCCGTGACTGCATGGTTGTGATCGCCGTATAGCGTCATCGCCATCATACGCGCCCGACGAATCTTCACCTGATTTTCAGCGGAATACGAGGGTCCTAAAATTTGTTTCGTGGCTAAAAAGAAATTAATCCATCGGGTCGAATTTGGAAATTGATCTAATCTATACAACACTGATGATCTAAACTATGGAACCAATTTGATCTTCGATCGATTGGATCGGGTGCCGCGCCCTCGGAGAGAGAATATTAATCTTCCCAATCTCATCTTTGATCGATCGGATGGGGCGCCTCCTGGAAAAAGAAGAGTGATATAAGGTTCTAGGATTAGCTTCATTGGACAACCGCTTTAATACCATGTAGAAATTGTAAGGTAACTATTTCTATTATTTTTAGTGATCTGACCCTCGTAGAGGTATACATACAGAGTACATTGTGGGGTGAGACTTGAAGTAAGTCAATTCGTCGTAGAAGAAACGAAAATTCTAAACTTACGGGCAGCACCATACGGGCTACCCTCTACGGACGACTATGGCCCCACCTGTAATCCCTCCTCCCTCGTGAATTCAGTGGTGTGACCCTCGTTAATTTCCAATTAATTTGTCCCACGTACTTCTGTAGAAGAAAACTGCTTGATTAGCCGGATGCACGCCGCTCGTTCGACACCCGGCTTGTCCGCGCAACACGCGTTGCGTGGGGCCCGCCCATGTGCCCCTCTCTTCCTTCCCTTATCTCCTCCCCACGCCTAACGACAACCTCTCCTTTCCCTTATGCTCTTCTTTCCTGCTCATAGGCAAGACGTGCGCTCCGCGCTCCTCTCCATGACCAGGTGATGTAATCCAATGGGCACCGGCGAGGCTCCACCGGTGCTGCAAACAGCGCCGCCGCACTGCGCAAGATAGCGGCTTGCTCCCGATGCGTTCTGCGAGGCGGAGCTGCAGGGACGCCGGCACGCCGTCGTGGTGCGATGCGTGCTCAAGGTAGAGATGTGGTGAGGACACCACCGTACGTGCAACGAGATGCGAGCAGCACTCCCGTGAGCCGAAGATGCTGCAACGACGTACAAAGAAGCACGACGGCGAGATGTTGCAAGGTCAGCGGCGACGGCGTGGGAAGCGACGGTGGTCCGACGAGGGGAGTTGCAGCGGTGGTCGGCGACGAGCCGCTGCAGTAACGCCGTCGAGGTGATGCTGTGAGCCGATGCTGCGATGGACGTTGCCGTGCTGCGAGCCGGTGCTACGGTAGCATCTCGACTGCGACGACGGCTCAACAGCTGCGACGTTTTGCTGCAATGGCGGCTCGGGCTACTCCGGCGATGCTGCAAGCCAGTGCTGCGGCGGCGGCGCCTGCTGCGAGCCCGCCGGTGCTGCGACGGCGCTGTCGTGCTGCGAGTCCGCCGGAGTTTTTCTGTGCTATGGTCATGGTGGCATAGTGAAGACAGAGGAAGGAGACCATGCTTCATTGACTTTCATCCACGGCTAAGGATGCCCAAATCATACGGTCCAGGAGGTGGATGTTGTTTGCTTTTTCTACGTCCGGATGACGCCTAGCAGCCGCCGTAGCCACATGCTCGGCGGCGCACACGCTATCAAGCGCGCTGGAGCGGCCGCACAGGAACCGTCCATCTCGCTTGAGATGGCGACATGTGGGGATGGACCGACCAAAGGAACAGACAGGCGACAGTGGGTTTTGCCGCTTCCCTTTCGAAGGCCCATCCCTTTTTCCAGCCCTCCCCGTTCCGTTTCCCATTCCCTCTCCGCCTGGCGACCGACAATGAGTTAAGTGGCAGAGAGGTGACGGACCAGCGAACCGAGCACAAGGCGGGAGGATTCCAGCAGTTTTATTGGATTGGGTCGCGGCTTGACGGGAGATGATGGAGGAGAAGGAAGTGAGGGAGCTGGTGGTTTTTTTTTTTTTTTTTGCAATCCAACTTGAGAGCTTTATTCAACAAAAGTACTCCCGGGATCATCAGCCGGAAGGCTAGTGAGCAGGAAAGATGGTCTAAAATCAGTCCAACTTTCGGTAACCAGCAGTGTGCATGCATGTTTAACACAAAGATGGGCCGGTACATTGGCTGATCTTAATACATGTTGAATATGAAAAGAAGCAAAAGATGACGCTAGCTCTCCAATTTCTAAAAGTAACGGTGCCACAGCAGATAAACCATTGTGACGATGATTCCAGAGATTGACAATCTCCACGCAGTCTGTTTCCAGAATCACATGAGAGAAACCACGAAGATTAGCAAAAATTACTCCATCGCGCAACGCCAAGGTTTCCCCAATGAACGGATCTGTAACCCCCACATGGGGTTTGCTCCATGCACCCAACAAGGCCGTGGAAGATCGGGCAACATCACACCCGCCCACCTTGTCGGAATCCATACTGACAGCCACATCAGTGTTAATTTTGACCACCCCTACCTTTGGAGGAGTCCATCCATGGCCCGGCAACACTGAAGCATGAGATTGTGGAATATCCAGCACCGTCAAGTCTTCTCTGATGCGCTGCATTGACACAAACGGATCCAACTGATCATCGTCATGGGTGACTCGATTTCTTGAATGCCATATAGCCCACATAACAGAGACCATTTGAGCCCTCTCATTTTCAGAGAACTGCTCATCACAAATGATATCCCGAGACCATGTATCTGGGTGAAGGCGCGGCCTTCGGATACCAAAGAGTGCAAACGCTTGTTCCCAGAACAATTTGGCATGAGAACAATGCACTAGGGCATGCATAAGATCCTCATCCATTGCAAGACATACATTGCATCTACTGATAGCTTTGCTGTGTCGATGCCGCAGTGTATATTTGTCTGGTAATATTTTCTGAATAACTCGCCACCAGAAGACACGCACCTTTGGCAAAACTTTGAGCTTCCAGAGTCGCTTCCACATCTGTTCTTCAGCCTGTGAGGTGTTTGTAGTCGTCCCTTCCTCTTGAGCTAAGCGCTCTTTGCGAGTCACTAGAGACCGATACACAGATTTAACATAATAGATTCCACTTCGTTCATGAGCCCAAGCTAGAAAATCATCACCACCGCCCACACGCAATGGGATATTTAAAATGGCATCAGCATCGGGTGCAGCATACACAGACCGGATCAAATCCCGCCTCCATGTCCAGTTTTCCATATCAATCAGCTGATCCACCATCGCGAGGGTAGTACCATCCGGAACTACCATTGGAGCCAAATTTGGGAGGCCCGGAATCCACCTATCATGCCAAATAGATATAGTTGACCCGTCCCCAACCCTCTTGATCAGCCCCTCACGAAGCGCCTCCCTGCCAGCCATAATCGCACGCCAAATGGCAGAAGAAGTTTTCGGTCTGGTGGCCTCCATAAAATCACAGTCAGGGAAGTAGCGTCCCTTCATGACTCGTGCGCATAACGAGTCGGGGTTAGTGATGAACCTCCAACCATGTTTACCAAGAAGTGCCAGGTTGAAGAGTTCCAGATCGCGAAAACCCATGCCCCCCACGCCTTCGGCGATGCTAGTTTATCCCAAGCCAACCAATGTAACGATCGTCTATCAAGGGATCCACTCCACTAGAATTTTGCCATACTCGAACTTAAATTTTTGCACACCTTTTTTGTTAAAAGGAAGCAAGGCATGCTGAAAGTTGGGATAGCTTGGCTTACTGACTTGATCAACGTCTCCCGCCCAGCACATGCAAGGAGCCTCTCAGCCCAACCATTCATTTTACTTCTAAATCTCTCGCCAATATGCTCGAAGGTGCCACTGGTGATCCTCCCCACCGCAGTCGGGAGTCCCAAATATCTTTCACTAAGCGCCTCCACATGAATGCCAAGAACCTATTTCAGCTCCTGCCGTCTACCACTTGGGGTGTTCAGCGAGAAAAAGACTGAGCTCTTATCTCTATTCACCGACTGCCCAGAGCACAACGCATATAGATGCATGATTTCATTAAGCCGGACAACACTCTCTTGAACTGCATTAATGAATATAAGACAGTCATCAGCAAATAATAGATGACTTACCCACGGTGCTCGAAAGGATACTCTGATCCCTCTATCAATCCGGGCCCTCCATAATGATTCAACATGGAAGTGAGGCCTTCTGCACACAGAAGGAAGAGAAATGGTGACACGGGATCACCTTGCCGCAGTCCACAAGACGGGGTGAAGTACGGTAGGAGCTCACCATTCACTTTCACCGTAAACCGGATTGAAGAGACATACTTCATAACCAGATTCACGAACTTTTCACTAAAACCAAGCTTAAGCATGATAGCTTGCAAATAGTGCCATTCAACTTTGTCATAGGCCTTCATCATATCTAGCTTGATAGCACATATATAGTTCTTGCCCTTTTTGCGCCTTCTCATCGTGTGGATACTCTCAAAAGCAACCACCACATTATCCGTGATCAACCGGCCTGGGACAAATGCACTTTGCTCTTCCCCAATCACGGAATCCATCAACTCTTTAAGACGGTTAGTAATCATCTTGGCCCCTATTTTTTAGGCACTGGACAAAGCGATATGGGGCGATACTGTGCTATGGATTGTGGGTTACGTACCTCTGGTATTAATGTAATCCATGTGTCATTAAACCCCAACGACATATCACCACCATTCAAGAAACCAAGAACTGCCGGCACTAGATCCCCTTGAATGAGATTCCAGTGACGCTGAAAAAACCCCGCGGTGAACCCATCAACACCGGGTGCTTTTGACGGAGACATCTGGAAGAGAGCAGCTCGAACTTCTTCAGGTTCAAAAGGTCTATCCAGGGCCCAATTCATATCCGCAGTAACACGCTCCGGGACATATTGCAACAAATCATTCATATCATTATAACCTTGCGAGGAATACAAGTTTTGATAGAAAGACAACACCTCCAACTTATCGTCATCTTCAGAGGCACAAAACGAACCATCTGATCGTTGAAGCCAGGAAATTCTATTCACACGCTTCTGCTAGGCCGCTTGCACCTGGTAGTATGTCGTGTTACGATCGCCTTGACGCAGCCAAGGTACCCGCGAGCGTTGCCTCATCCAAATCTCTTCTTGCCGCAGTGCTTCTCGAAGTTTCAACACCGTAGCTTTCTCTTCCTCCGACGGGCCTCTGCCAATAGATTGCTTTCTCAAAGCCTTAAGTTTCTTCTGCAATTTTTTCACCTTCTTAGCAAGGCACCCGAACTCTCGAGCACCCCACGCCCCAAGGTCAGTTTGAAGCTTCTGTAGGGTCTCCTGAATCCCTGCAAGTCCTGGTCCAGCATGATTCCGTCGCCATGCTTCCGCAACGAATTTTTCATACTCCATATGAGACTGCCATACATCTTCATAACGAAAAAGTTTTGGTCCCCGTTTAAACTGTGTTTCCTGGGACCAAAACAAAACAATGGTCTGATTCAACAACACTGATATGTCTAACTTGCGCTGACTCGAATCTCTGTAGAAACTGACCATTTGCTACTCCTCTATCAAGACGGGCTTTCACATTTAGATCGCCCCCTTGTGTATTATCCCATGTAAACGGTACTCCTGTGAAACCGAGGTCTTGCAAAGAGCAGTCTTCCAAGGCTTCCCGAAACGCACGCATTTGCCATTCCAGTCGATCAGCCCTACTGAAGTGTTCTGATCCGTACATGGTCTCATTAAAATCTCCAAGGCACAGCCAAGCCAGGTGTGGAATTGTATGCAACGTTCTCAGACACCTCCAACTATGGCGCTTATCCTCACTCCTAGGAGCTCCATAGAACCCCGTCATTCTCCATTCCGAAGATGTCAAATCAGCTTTTTGAACCATTACATCAATGTGCCCAGAACTGAAACTCTGTAAACTAACTTTCACTTCCCTTGACCAAAAAAGGCCAATTCCACCACTAAGGCCGGAGCTATCCACCGCAAAACAGCCCGCAAAACCCAAGCTGTGTTGCAAAATCTCTACCCTCTTTGCCCTAATCTTCGTTTCCGATACAAAGAGCAGGGCGGGCCCTTCTTGCTTCACAATTTTGCGAAGCTCTCGAACTGCCTCGGGGTTCCCAAGCCTCCGGCAGTTCCAACTTAGGCATCTCATTGCGACTGGCAGGGCTGCCCAGCAGCCTCTGCCGAAATTCCAGATGATGGCGGAGTCGGTTTCTTCTTCTTTGCGTCTGGTTCTGTACCCTTTATCTCTCCACCCCTCTCATCAGGTACAACTAAGCCACCCTTTTCCTTCACTTGAAAGATCATCATATCAGTAGCGGTGTCGCCAGATATCATATTGTTCTCAGTACTTGGCAAAGCCAGCGTATCCACCCTTCGGTATACTTTTTCCTGCTGCGGTCGACCCTTCCTTTTGAGAGGAATTTCTTTTTTGGAGAGTTAACCTCAGCAGTACCATCTGTTCTGTTGTTCGTCGAGGAAGCATCTTTCTTACTAGTTGTTGAATTCTGCGGCTCCTTAGATGAACTATCACTCGATCCCGAGCCCTTCTTATCCTCCGGTGCCCGCAAGCTGGTGTTGAAAGGCAGGTCCCCATTCTCATCACGGGTACCCGGAGTAGGAACACGAGGCGGCGTACGGCCGGAGACGGGAGATCTTGCTGTATCTACGACCCAAGGTCAGTTTCTCCAACGTTTTTGGCTCGCACATCGCATGGGTGGTGGGGTTTCCTTCGCCGACGCCTTGACGAGTCATCGTTATAAACGTCCACTAGTGCGCTGGAGGGGGAGGGGGGGAAGGGGGTTAACGGTGGTGGATGTAGATCACAAGCGGATCATTTCGGGGGTAGATGAATTTCACAGGGGGTGCCTACTCTCGAAATAGGCTTTCGCCCCACTTTATAAATAAAGCAACGATCCAGACAATCCAAATTCGAACATCACCGTACAAGCGACGGGGCCACAGCACAATCATGCCCAAGTAAATATAAGAGAAATAAGTAAAAAGCCACCTAGTGGCGAGTGCCAGCGGGCACTATGCCGAAGATAAGCGACGCGCCGAAGCCAGGAGCGCATCGAACACAAGGGGTGCCTACGCGCACCAAATTGGTGTCCTTGGGAATTTTCAGTTCGTAGGTTTTGGTTTAAATTCAGGGTAGCTGGATTCCACGAGAGGATCCCGGAAGAGGTTTTATTAGCGATGTGAAAATCTAAAGACACTGTATCAGCTTCTAAACACACCGCATAGTTTTCAGGACGTAGGCAACAACAATTTGGTAGAGTTTTTTTATAGGCAATCAGAGAGAATAAGTAGGCAAAACACTCCATAAATATTGCCGTGGATTTCTGTGTTCGTAAGGCAATACCGTGTGTTATTGTGTTCGGTCAGCAGGCCACAATATCAGTAGATAAACACAAGTAGGGGGGCAAAATACTGCTTAACTTTTGCCATGGATCTGTGCTCTTTAGGCAATACTGTAAGATAGGTGAGAGAATTGTAGATACTTCTGACACGGCATGGCATGGAAGCAGCAGTTGTGTTAGTTGAACGATGGAATTACTGATCTCGTGTTAGTGTGAGTAGTCATCAAGTAAAACTAAATAGTATTGGTAGCCGGAGAAGGTCACAACCGGAGAGGTCCATAAATCACAATGAATTAAATCAAACGAAGCAAATGTGCGACTAGTAGATGAAGTAAAAGGGAGACAAGGTTGGCGTCCAATTTGACACGCATCACACGGCATGTGAGGTTTATTACATGGAATAAGAAAATCATGGGCTATAGAACTAAAAGATTGAGCACTAGGATGGCCAAGTCTCCGATGCCAATCATCGCCATCGGAGAAGGTAGTGGTGAAGGCGGTGCGCCAAGCCTTGTTATTGCCGAAAAAAAGTAGAGATCGCCGGAGCTAGTGGAGATCAGAGTGCGAAGATTCTTCACAAGAAAACCAACGGGGTAAAACTCAATTGAATAAGAATTGTCTTTGGTAAATTAACGAATGGAAATGAGACTAGTGGTGACATGGGGGAGAAAAGAACATCGCGTAAATGAAAATTAGAGGGTGAAAAAGTGGTGGATCCAGTGGCATGAATAGGAAGGTGGCTGCCATTGCCTACTACAATGCTAGATAAATTGTATTTTAATGGAGAATGCGAGACGGTTAGGTTACCGGGGTTGCCGGTCACGTGGTTGGAGGCGCCGCTGTCGAGGTACCATTCATGGGAGGAGGAACCATTGGTGGGAAACCCTTGTACACTATAGGCGGCATGGAGCATGGCAAGGTGATCCCATGAGGGTTGCTAGTATGGCGCCGGCGCTGGGTAGCCGAGTGCTGCATGGGATAGGCATGGGCATGCTAGCCCGGGCGTGGACCAAGAACACCGGCGGAGTTTGGAGGAGTCTAGCGCGCCAGGTCGGAGCTGCGAGATGGCCATGCCATATGGTGCGAAGAACCTGAGGTAGGGGTTGAATGGCGGGTTGTTGACGCGGCCGCCCTGGTCACCACGCCGACGCCCGCGTCTGCGGCCGCAGCCGCGACCGCGATCACCACCATCACCCTAACGCGAGTTGCCGCCGCGTCCGGTCGACTGACCTGGACTACGATCTAGCCCACGCGCAGGTGGGTGATCCACGCGATCATCTTGACGAGGTCCAGGGCTGCCGGCGTTGGTGGACGGCGAGGATCGTGGCGCTGGCATCGGAGGCACGCAGGGCGAGGTTCTTCTCGGCAAGCTTCACTCACGAAAAGACAATCTCGAATGGCGGCAAGGAGACGGTGTCACCCAAGTCGGCGCGGATGATGTGGAGACGCTAGTCGAGACTCGAGACCGTGCAGGAATTGCGTCGTGAGGTCGACCTCGGTGATGGCGTGGTCGATGTCGGCGAGGCCAGCAGTGAGAAGCTTCATGCGGCGCGCGTACTCGTCAACGGAGAGGTCACCCTACTTTTGAGGTTGCGATATTGGCGAGGCTGGAATCATCAAGACTCTTGTTCTTCCTGCGACCAAGTGATCGAGTCGGCCCATCACTTGATCCTTGGCTGCCCTTATGCCAAGCAAGTCTGGGCTAAATTCCAAAACCTGAGGCCATTGGCATGCTGCGCGGCATTACACTCGCCCTCGGTTGCCACCTGGTGGGAGGCGATTTTGCCTCTTCGGAAAAAAGGAGAAGGCACTGACGACTGCACCTTCTCAGCTTATGTGGCCTGGAATCTTTGGAACGAGAGAAACCGTAGAGTTTTCCAAAATAAGCTGATGAATTCGGAGCAGCTGTGCACGAAGGATTCCCGCATATTTGTATAGCCAGGCAAGCGCTGCTTGTACTGGTTACCTTTCGCTTTATCCTAGTAGCCTAGCTACTATTGTATAGTCTTTCCCCTTGCTTAAATGAAAAGGCAGAGCACCTGCCGTTCCGGTCAAAAAAAGATATTGGCGCTGCCTGCTACAAGTATCTGGGAGAGAGACAACAAACAGATCATCTGCGTAGGATCACGGCACGGACGGCGGCTTCCTACTTCTCCTACCTCTCGCTCCTCTCTCTGTGCCTGAGTGTAACCGAAACTTGAATCCTGAGTCAGTGCGAGATAATAGTAGATCGAGAGTGCCTAGTATTGGTTCCCTAACAAGAGAAGTCCGGCGGCAACGGGACGGGTGCCCGTGGTGTCCAATGATGTGTTGCTCCCACTAATGGAGGAAGAGCTGCTCCGCCGCATCGAGCTCGTGTGCCATGAAGGCCTCCTCGACTCGACCTGATGAGCTCCAGGCCGGCATTGAGCTTTGGGAGGGCTCCTAGAGCCACTGAATCAGGTGAGGGAGAAGTCTGACGGCGATGGGTCGGCCGCCTTTGGCTCCCAAGGATGTGCCGTGTTGGAGCTGAATCGCTCAACCCCTTCTTCTTACTCACGTTGTTTCTCACGACACACTAAGAAAACAGAGACACAAGAATATTTGGTGGCTGGCTGCCGACATTTTCTTTTCTCCCATTCCCTCTCTTAAACAACATGAGTGTTACTCTTAAATACGTACATAGTATCCCAGCCCATCATGTTTAACTTCTAATGCTCGCATTATTTCTAGATTTATTTCAGGATTTCCGGCCAGCGATGCGTTTTCAGTAGGAGAAGACGCTCCCGTCGACGACGAGGTGACTACAATGACTTCGTAAATCTCAAGATGATATGCCGACTCAGTCTCTCGAAGGTACTTATAGAAATAGGGTCTGCATGCATGCGTTTATAGGAATGAATGTATACGCTTACGTATGAGCATTGTACTGTATTCAAAAAATACATAGACTTAGGCACCGGTGCCATTCACGCCACTAACCGGCCTTCACGTTCGGCCACTAACCAACTAATCCATGCACAGAACTAATCCCTAAGGGCGTGTACAATGGTTCTATCTTAGCAATGTCATGTAGGATAAATGATGAGGTGGAGGAGAGAGAAATTATAAGAAAAGGCTTGTCTTCTCTTATCTCTTAGCACAATTTGTCTCACCACATTTTTAGGAATAGCTATTTATTTAAAATAAGGCTAAGATATGACCCATTGTAGACATATTTTTTTGTCTTCTTTAAATTACATGCAAAACTTAAGATAAGACTATCTTATCAACCATTGTACATACCCTAACAATATGCACGCACAACACCATCTCTTCTAGAATCTCTCTAGGACCCCTATCACCGGCTAAGGGCATGTACAATGGTGCTATCTTAATAATGCCACGTAGGATAAAATATGAGGTGGAGGAGACTCATAAAAAAAAGACTTGTTTTCTCTTATTTATTTAAGAGAAGACAAGAGATGATCTCTTAGCACAATATGTCTCACCATGTTTTTAGGAATAACTAGTTATTGAAGATAAGGCTAAGAAATAACCCATTATAGATATTTTTTGTCATCTCTTAATTACATGCAAGGGTTAAGATAAGACTATCTTATCAACCATTATACATGCCCTACCAAACTCATGCAAACTAACTACCAGGCCATCCCGCTAGCTAGCAGGGCCGACTTCTTCATGCAGCACCGTCTCACAAGGTCGCCGCTTCACGCGGCCTTCGACATCTCACAAGTCGCACCACACTACCATCTCGAGATCTCACCTTGTATCCCTACTGAAACAAGCTTCGAGGGCCTACCCATGTACGGCAAGCTACTCGTCCACTTAAAACTATATGCAAAATTAAAACTTGCAACTCCCCGCTAATGGAGGAAGAGTTGCTCCGCCGCACCGAGCTTACATGCCATGAAGGCCTCTACTCTCGGAGGAGGGGATGAGGTAGGCCACCAGCGACGGACGGGCACCCCCGTGGGGGTGGGGGGGGGATATCAATGAAGGAAATATGCCCTAGAGGCAATAATAAAGTTATTATTTATTTCCTTATAGTCATGATAAATGTTTATTATTCATGCTAGAATTGTATTAACCGGAAACATAATACATGTGTGAATACATAGACAAATAAAGTGTCACTAGTATGCCTCTACTTGACTAGCTCGTTAATCAAAGATGGTTATGTTTCCTAACCATGAACAAAGAGTTGTTATTTGATTAACGGGATCACATCATTAAGAGAATGATCTGATTGACATGACCCATTCCATTAGCTTAGCACCCGATCGTTTAGTATGTTGCTATTGCTTTCTTCATGACTTATACATGTTCCTATAACTATGAGATTATGCAACTCCCGTTTACCGGAGGAACACTTTGGGTACGTAACTGGGTGATTATAAAGGAGTACTACAGGTGTCTCCAAAGGTACATGTTGGGTTGGCGTATTTCGAGATTAGGTTTTGTCACTCCGATTGTCGGAGAGGTATCTCTGGGCCCTCTCGGTAATACACATCACTTAAGCCTTGCAAGCATTGCAACTAAATGAGTTAGTTGCGGGATGATGTATTACAGAACGAGTAAAGAGACTTGCCGGTAACGAGATTGAACTAGGTATTGGAATACCGACGATCGAATCTCGGGCAAGTAACATACCGATGACAAAGGGAACAACGTATGTTGTTATGCGGTCTGACCGATATAAAGATCTTCGTAGAATATGTAGGAGCCAATATGGGCATCCAGGTCCCGCTATTGGTTATTGACCGGAGACGTGTCTCGGTCATGTCTACATTGTTCTCGAACCCGTAGGGTCCGCACGCTTAAGGTTACAATGACAGTTATATTATGAGTTTATGCATTTTGATGTACCGAAGGTTGTTCGGAGTCCCGGATGTGATCACGGACATGACGAGGAGTCTCTAAATGGTCGAGACATAAAGATTGATATATTGGAAGCCTATATTTGGACATCAGAAGTGTTCCGGGTGAAATCGGGATTTTACCGGAGTACCGGGAGGTTACCGGAACCCCCCGGGAGCCTTATGGGCCTTAATGGGCTTTAGTGGAAAGGATAAAGGGGCAGCCCAAGGTGGCCGCGCGCCTCCCCCCTTCCCCTAGTCCTATTAGGACTAGGAGAGGTGGCTGGCCCCCCCTCTCTCTTTCCCCCTCGGGGAATCCTAGTCCAACTAGGATTGGGGGGGGGGGGGGAGTCCTACTCCCGGGAGGAGTAGGACTCCTCCTGCGCCCTCCTCCTGGCCGGCGGCCCCCTCCCCCTTGGCTCCTTTATATACTGAGGCAGAGGCACCCCAGAAACACACAAGTTGATCCACATGATCTATTCCATAGCCGTGTGCGGTGCCCCCAGCCACCATAGTCCTCGATAATACTGTAGCGGAGTTTAGGCGAAGCCCTGCTGCTGTGATACATCAAGATCGTCACCACGCCGTCGTGCTGACGGAACTCTTCCCCGACACTTTGCTGGATCGGAGTCCGAGGATCGTCATCGAGCCGAACGTGTGCTCGAACTCGGAGGTGCCGTAGTTTCGGTGCTTGATCGGTCGGATCGTGAAGACGTACGAGTACATCAACCAAACGCTTCCGTTGTCGATCTACTAGGTATGTAGATCACACTCTCCCCTTGTTGCTATGCATCACATGATCTTGCGTGTGCGTAGGAATTTTTTTGAAATTACTACGAAACCCAACAGTGGCGTCCGAGCCTAGGTTATTTATGTTGATGTTAGATGCACGAGTAGAACACAAGTGAGTTGTGGGCGATATAAGTCATACTGCCTACAAGCATGTCACACTTTGGTTCGGCGGCATTGTTGGACGAGACGACCCGGACCAACATTACGCGTACGCTTACGCGAGACCGGTTCCCCCGACGTGCTTTGCACATAGTTGGCTTGCGGGCGACTGTCTCTCCAACTTTAGTTGAACCAAGTATGGCTACGCCCGGTCCTTGTGAAGGTTAAAACGGAGTCTATTTGACAAACTATCGTTGTGGTTTTGATGCGTAGGTGAGATTGGTTCTTGCTTAAGCCCGTAGCAGCCACGTAAAACTTGCAACAACAAAGTAGAAGACGTCTAACTTGTTTTTGCTGGGCATGTTGTGATGTGATATGGTCAAGAAATGATGCTGAATTTTATTGTATGAGATGATCATGTTTTGTAACCGAGTTATCGGCAACTGGCAGGAGCCTTATGGTTGTCGTTTTATTGTATGCAATGAAATCGCGATGTAATGCTTTACTTTATTACTAAGCGGTAGTGATAGTCGTGGAAGCACAAGCTTGGCAAGACAACAACGATGCTACGATGGAGATCAAGGTGTCACGCCGGTGACGATGATGATCACGACGGTGCTTCGGAGATGGAGATCACAAGCACGAGATGATGATGGCCATATCATATCACTTATATTGATTGCATGTGATGTTTATCCTTTTATGCATCTTATCTTGCTTTGATTGACAGTAGCATTATAAGATGATCTCTCACTAAATTATCAAGAAGTGTTCTCCCTGAGTATGCACCGTTGTGAAAGTTCTTCGTGCTGACACACCACGTGATGATCGGGTGTGATAGGTTCTATGTTCAAATACAACGGGTGCAAAACAGTTGCACACGCGGAATACTCAGGTTATACTTGACGAGCCAAGCATATACAGATATGGCCTCGGAACACGGCGACCGAAAGGTCGAGCGTGAATCATATAGTAGATATGATCAACATAACGATGTTCACCATTAAAAACTACCCCATCTCACGTGATGATCGGTTATGGTTTAGTTGATTTGGATCACGTAATCACTTAGAGGATTAGAGGGATGTCTATCTAAGTGGGAGTTCTTTAATTAATTTGATTAACTGAACTTAAATTTATCATGAAACTTAGTACCTGATTAGCATCTTGCTTGTTTATGTTTGATTGTAGATAGATGGCTCGTGCTGTTGTTCCGTTGAATTTTAATGCGTTCCTTGAGAAAGCAAAGTTGAAAGATGATGGTAGCAATTACACGGACTGGATCCGTAACTTGAGGATTATCCTCATTGCTGCACAGAAGAATTACGTCCTGGAAGCACCGCTGGGTGCCAGGCCTGCTGCAGGAGCAACGCCAGATGTTATGAACGTCTGGCAGAGCAAAGCTGATGACTACTCGATAGTTCAGTGTGCCATGCTTTACGGCTTAGAATCAGGACTTCAACAACGTTTTGAACGTCATGGAGCATATGAGATGTTCCAGGAGTTGAAGTTAATATTTCAAGCAAATGCCCGGATTGAGAGATATGAAGTCTCCAATAAATTCTATAGCTGCAAGATGGAAGAGAACAGTTCTGTCAGTGAGCATATACTCAAAATGTCTGGGTATAATAATCACTTGATTCAATTGGGAGTTAATCTTCCAGATGATTGCGTCATTGACAGAATTCTTCAATCACTGCCACCAAGCTACAAGAGCTTCGTGATGAACTATAATATGCAAGGGATGAACAAGACTATTCCGAGCTCTTCGCGATGCTGAAAGCTGCGGAGGTAGAAATCAAGAAGGAGCATCAAGTGTTGATGGTCAACAAGACCACTAGTTTCAAAAAAAGGGCAAAGGGAAAAAGAAGGGGAACTTCAAAAAGAACGGCAAACAAGTTGCTACTCAAGAGAAGAAACCCAAACCTGGACCTAAGCCTGAAACTGAGTGCTTCCATTGCAAGCAGACTGGTCACTAGAAGCGGAACTGCCCCAAGTATTTGGCGGATAAGAAGGATGGCAAGGTGAACAAAGGTATATGTGATATACATGTTATTGATGTGTACCTTACTAATGCTCGCAGTAGCACCTGGGTATTTGATACTGTTTCTGTTGGTAATATTTGCAACTCGAAACAGGGACTACGGATCAAGCGAAGATTGGTTAAGGACGAGGTGACGATGCGCGTGGGAAACGGTTCTAAAGTCGATGTGGTTGCAGTCGGCACGCTACCTCTACATCTACCTTCGGGATTAGTATTAGACCTAAATAATTGTTATTTGGTGCCAGCGTTAAGCATGAACATTATATCTGGATCTTGTTTGATGCGAGACGGTTATTCATTTAAATCAGAGAATAATGGTTGTTCTATTTATATGAGTAATATCTTTTATGGTCATGCACCCTTGAAGAGTGGTCTATTCTTGTTGAATCTCGATAGTAGTAACACACATATTCATAATGTTGAAGCCAAAAGATGCAAAGTTGATAATAATAGTGCAACTTATTTGTGGCACTGCCGTTTAGGTCGTGTAAAGCGCATGAAGAAACTCCATACTGATGGACTTTTGGAACCACTTGATTATGAATTACTTGGTACTTGCGAACCGTGCCTCATGGGCAAGATGACTAAAACACCGTTCTCCGGTACTATGGAAAGAGCAACAGATTTGTTGGAAATCATACATACAGATGTATGTGGTCCGATGAATATTGAGGCTCGTGGCGGATATCGTTATTTTCTCACCTTCACAGATGACTTAAGCAGATATGGGTATATCTACTTAATGAAACACAAGTCTAAAACATTTGAAAAGTTCAAAGAATTTCAGAGTGAAGTTGAAAATCATCGTAACAAGAAAATAAAGTTTCTACGATCTGATCGTGGAGGAGAATATTTGAGTTACGAGTTTGGTGTACATTTGAAAAATTGTGGAATAGTTTCGCAACTCACGCCACCCGGAACACCTCAGCGTAATGGTGTGTCCGAACGTCGTAATCGTACTTTACTGGATATGGTGCGATCTATGATGTCTCTTACTGATTTACCGCTATCGTTTTGGGGATACACTCTAGAGACGGCCGCATTCACGTTAAATAGGGCACCATCAAAATCCGTTGAGACGACGCCTTATGAACTGTGGTTTGGCAAAAAACCAAAGTTGTCGTTTCTGAAAGTTTGGGGCTGTGATGCTTATGTGAAAAAGCTTCAACCTGATAAGCTCGAACCCAAATCGGAGAAATGTGTCTTCATAGGATATCCAAAGAAAACTATTGGATACACCTTCTATCACAGATCCGAAGGCAAGACTTTTGTTGCTAAATTCGGAAACTTTCTGGAGAAGGAGTTTCTCTCGAAAGAAGTGAGTGGGAGGAAAGTAGAACTTGACGAGGTAACTGTACCTGCTCCCTTATTGGAAAGTAGTACATCACAGAAAACTATTTCTATGACACCTACACCAGTTAGTGAGGAAGCTAATGATAATGATCATGAAACTTCAGAACAAGATACTACTGAACCTCGTAGATCAACCAGAGGAAGATCCACACCAGAGTGGTACGGTAATCCCGTTCTGGAAGTCATGCTACTAGATCATGATGAACCTACGAACTATGAAGAAGCGATGGTGAGCCCAGATTCCGCAAAGTGGCTTGAAGCCATGAAATCTGAGATGGGATCCATGTATGAGAACAAAGTGTGGACTTTGGTTGACTTGCCCAATGATCGGCAAGCAATTGAGAATAAATGGATCTTCAAGAAGAAGACTGACGCTGACGGTAATATCACTGTCTACAAAGCTCGACTTGTCGCGAAAGGTTTTCGGCAAGTTCAAGGGATTGACTACGATGAGACCTTCTCACCCGTAGTGATGCTTAAGTCTGTCCGAATCATGTTAGCAATTGCCGCATTTTATGATTATGAAATTTGGCAGATAGATGTCAAAACTGCATTCCTGAATGGATTTCTAGAAGAAGAGTTGTATATGATGCAACCAAAAGGTTTTGTCGATCCAAAGGGAGCTAACAAAGTGTGCAAGCTCCAGCAATCCATTTATGGACTGGTGCAAGCCTCTCGGAGTTGGAATAAACGTTTTGATAGTGTGATCAAATCATTTGGTTTTATATAGACTTTTGGAGAAGCCTGTATTTACAAAAAAGTGAGTGGGAGCTCTGTAGCATTTCTGATATTATATGTGGATGACATATTGCTGATTGGAAATGATATAGAATTTCTGGATAGCATAAAGAGATACTTGAATAAGAGTTTTTCAATGAAAGACCTCGGTGAAGCTGCTTACATATTAGGCATAAAGATCTATAGAGATAGATCAAGACGCTTAATTGGACTTTCACAAAGCACATACCTTGACAAGATTTTGAAGAAGTTCAAAATGGATCAAGCAAAGAAAGGGTTCTTGCCTGTGTTACAAGGTGTGAAGTTGAGTCAGACTCAATGCCCGACCACTGTAGAAGATAGAGAGAAAATGAAAGATGTTTCCTATGCTTCAACCATAGGCTCTATCATGTATGCAATGCTGTGTACCAGACCTGATGTGTGCCTTGCTATAAGTTTAGCAGGGAGGTACCAAAGTAATCCAGGAGTGGATCACTGGACAGCGGTCAAGAACATCCTGAAGTACCTGAAAAGGACTAAGGATATGTTTGTCGTATATGGAGGTGACAAAGAGCTCATCGTAAACGGTTACGTTGATGCAAGCTTTGACACTAATCCGGACGATTCCAAATCGCAAACCGGATACGTGTTTACATTAAACGGTGGAGCTGTCAGTTGGTGCAGTTCTAAACAAAGCGTCGTAGCGGGATCTACATGTGAAGCGGAGTACATAGCTGCTTCGGAAGCAGCAAATGAAGGAGTCTGGATGAAGGAGTTCATATCCGATCTAGGTGTCATACCTAGTGCATCGGGTCCAATGAAAATCTTTTATGACAATACTGGTGCAATTGCCTTGGCAAAGGAATCCGGATTTCACAAGAGAACCAAGCACATCAAGAGACGCTTCAATTCCATCCGGGATCTAGTCCAGGTGGGAGACATAGAGATTTGCAAGGTACATACGAATCTGAATGTTGCAGACCCGTTGACTAAACCTCTTCCACGAGCAAAACATGATCAGCACCAAGGCTCCATGGGTGTTAGAATCATCACGGTGTAATCTAGATTATTGACTCTAGTGCAAGTGGGAGACTGAAGGAAATATGCCCTAGAGGCAATAATAAAGTTATTATTTATTTCCTTATAATCATGATAAATGTTTATTATTCATGCTAGAATTGTATTAACCGGAAACATAATACATGTGTGAATACATAGACAAACAAAGTGTCACTAGTATGCCTCTACTTGACTAGCTCGTTAATCAAAGATGGTTATGTTTCCTAACCATGAACAAAGAGTTGTTATTTGATTAACGGGATCACATCATTAAGAGAATGATCTGATTGACATGACCCATTCCATTAGCTTAGCACCCGATCGTTTAGTATGTTGCTATTGCTTTCTTCATGACTTATACATGTTCCTATAACTATGAGATTATACAACTCCCGTTTACCGGAGGAACACTTTGGGTACGTAACTGGGTGATTATAAAGGAGTACTACAGGTGTCTCCAAAGGTACATGTTGGGTTGGCGTATTTCGAGATTAGGTTTTGTCACTCCGATTGTCGGAGAGGTATCTCTGGGCCCTCTCGGTAATACACATCACTTAAGCCTTGCAAGCATTGCAACTAAATGAGTTAGTTGCGGGATGATGTATTACAGAACGAGTAAAGAGACTTGCCGGTAACGAGATTGAACTAGGTATTGGAATACCGATGAGAAAGGGAACAACGTATGTTGTTATGCGGTCTGACCGATAAAGATCTTCGTAGAATATGTAGGAGCCAATATGGGCATCCAGGTCCCGCTATTGGTTATTGACCAGAGACGTGTCTCGGTCATGTCTACATTGTTCTCGAACCCGTAGGGTCCGCACACTTAAGGTTACGATGACAGTTATATTATGAGTTTATGCATTTTGATGTACCGAAGGTTGTTCGGAGTCCCGGATGTGATCACGGACATGACGAGGAGTCTCAAAATGGTCGAGACATAAAGATTGATATATTGGAAGCCTATATTTGGACATTGGAAGTGTTCCGGGTGAAATCGGGATTTTACCGGAGTACCGGGAGGTTACCGGAACCCCCCGGGAGCCATATGGGCCTTAATGGGCTTTAGTGGAAAGGAGAAAGGGGCAGCCCAAGGTGGCCGCGCGCCTCCCCCTTCCCCTAGTCCTTCCCCTAGTCCTATTAGGACTAGGAGAGGTGGCCGGGCCCCCTCTCTCTCTTTCCCCCTCGGGGAATCCTAGTCCAACTAGGATTGGGGGGGGGGGAGTCCTACTCCCGGGAGGAGTAGGACTCCTCCTGCGCCCTCCTCCTGGCCGGCGGCCCCCTCCCCCTTGGCTCCTTTATATACTGAGGCAGAGGCACCCCAGAAACACACAAGTTGATCCACGTGATCTATTCCTTAGCCGTGTGCGGTGCCCTCATCCACCATAGTCCTCGATAATACTGTAGCGGAGTTTAGGCGAAGCCCTGCTGTTGTGGTACATCAAGATCGTCACCACGCCGTCGTGCTGACGGAACTCTTCCCCGACACTTTGCTGGATCGGAGTCCGGGGATCGTCATCGAGCCGAACGTGTGCTCGAACTCGGAGGTGCCGTAGTTTCGGTGCTTGATCGGTCGGATCGTGAAGACGTACGACTACATCAACCAAACGCTTCCGTTGTCGATCTACTAGGTATGTAGATCACACTCTCCCCTCGTTGCTATGCATCACATGATCTTGCGTGTGCGTAGGAAATTTTTTGAAATTACTACGAAACCCAACAATCAAGTACTCCCAACCTTGGGGTGCTCCCCATACTCCAACTACAAAAAAATCAATTTTAAATGTTTCAAAAAAATATGAATGTTTACAAGGAGTGTGACTACAACTCCAAAAAATTTGAGGTCCAAACTCTAAATGTACATTGAGAAACAAAAATATGAAATCTAGCATGAATAGTGTCATAAAAAGACAAAAGCAACATTTGACACTATTCACATCTGAATTTATCTTTTTTTTCTCAATGTGCATTTTGAGTTTGGACCTGAAATTTTTTGAGAGTGTAGTCACATCCCTTGTGAACATTCACTTTTTTCAGAATTTTTAAAACATTTAAAAAATTGATGTTTCAGACTTGAAGTATAGAGAGCACCCCAAGAATGGGAGCACCCCCGTGGTGCCCAAGGATGCATTGGTGGCGCTAATGTTGGATGAGCTTCTTCGCCATGTCGTGGTGCCCGAGGATGCATTGGTGGTGCTGATGTTGGATGAGCTTCTCCGCCACGTTGAGC
>NC_041386.1:632619691-632765276 GCF_002162155.2 Triticum dicoccoides
AAGCAACGGAGGTCAAAATGGGGAGTCATAGTGACAACATGATGATAAGCTCGCTCGTGAGCAATTCATGACCCATCGACCATTCGTGTGATCAAACGGCCCAAATCACATTGCACGTGGGAGTTTGGGAGCGAACGGCCGCGCTTGGGGTGTTTGCCTGGCTATCCTCGCATTGAGATTCGCCCACGAATTGGACGGACGACATTGCGTTGCTCCAAGAACAAATCTAGTGTGAACGTTCGTTCATTGTACTTGCGGAGGGAGTAAAAAGTAACGTTGGCGCATGATTTGCTTGGCTGAGACCATGTCCGAGTCAGCTTCCTAGTTTTGTTTTGCATCGGGGTCAGCATCCTAGTTGTTTCCATGTGCTGTCGACGTACTCCAACACGTTTGTGTATATATATACACAACACCTAATAATCCGCGTCGCCCACATCCAATTAATCCCCATCGGCCATCTTCCTCAAAGAAAACCTAGCCTCTGCCGTAGATCCACTAACCTAACCGCCATGTCGGGCAGTGGTTCCAGCTTGCCGCCCGGCTGCCTGCTGCACCGCCGCGTGCGCACTGACTTCGACGACAACGACCAGACAGACCTAATCGCCCTGCAGCCGTTCAAGATCCTGAGATGCGTCAAGAAGGCGGCGTCCGGGTTCCCACCCCAGCTGCAGTCCCACGCCGACGAGACGGTCCGGCGCATGGACATTGGGGTGCACCTCGCCGACGCGCCGCCGGGGATCTCTTGCATGGGCCTACGAGGCGGCTGCCCGCTGACCAACATCGAAGCCGTCGACTGAGGCGTCGTCGTCATCACGACGACCTTCCTCCACGACTTTGGCCACATGCTCTATCTTGTCTACGACGCCGTCGATGGGTCACTCCACATGATCCCCGCGCCGGAAAGCCCCTGTTGGAGGTTCACAGGCCTCACCGTTCACATGCTCATCGCACGGCCACGCCATGGCGAGGACTTTGCCCTAGTCCTCGCGGGCAAGTTGGCGGACGACGCCGGTGGTGGAGAGGAGCAAGATGCTTTCCTGCTGTGGCGGCCCGCCTCCTCGTCCTTGCCGCCATGGTCTGAGGTCAAGAAGGCTACATTCCCAAACAAGTCTTCCGTCGACATGCGCGTGTTCCAACCCGACGTGGTGTTTTCGTTCAACGGCATCGGCTACTGGGTGAACCTCCTGCGTGGCGTCACGTACTGCCTCTTGGACACCCTATGCAACAACAACGGTGATGACGACCCTGTGCTGGAGTTTGGCTTCTTTCCATTGCCCCCAGAGTTGCCCGGAGCAGATCACCGACGTAGCAACTCCCGGGTGGCGCATCTGGAAGCTTACCGCACCATGCACATCGTCCAGGACTCCATCATCAAGTTGGTCTCCATCGACGGCTTCCTCGAGCACGTCGACCTCAAGGACCGCACCGTGACGGTGTGGAGATTGTTGGACCCTGACATGGGGTGGGAGAAAGAGTATGAGCTCCGCCTCGAGACCCTCTGGGGACTCGATGGATTGCGCGACCTCCCAAAGGACATAACCCCCATGTACCCTCTTTTGAGTACAGACGATCATGACATTGTCTACATCGCGCTCGGCGAGTGCCGCGAGAGCCGGAGAATATGGAAGTTCATCCCAAAATGTGCACACTATTTGCTCGCGATCAACATGCGGAATAACACCATCTAGGCCTCCACATGTCTTGCGGACTATTTTGGCAGCCTTGACATCAACCACGTCATCTCTTGTGATTTCAGCCGGTATATTTGCGTCGTGGGCCTTGATCTCTATATAATGATGACAGAGACGATGAGACATATGACCTTGACATCTTTGGACCCCTTTGACTATGACGAAGCAGAGGCTACAAAGATGATGAAGGAGGGGCCAAGGAGCTGGCGAGAGACCTTGAAGGATGAAGATAGATTTCCCCTTCCACTTCCAGCTCATTACTATTTGCAGCCATCTCTGGCAAGATTAGCCCAACAAGTTCTTCCTGACTTGGTTTGAACTTCTGTGAATGATGATCATCATGATCATGATTCAGGTCCATTTATTACCAGGAACTAGAATCATTTTATCCATTCCCCTCAATCTTGTGAGAAATGAATTGGATTTACTTATCCATTCAACTTAATGTTTGAGAAATTTGTATGCTTTAGTAGGTTTTTGCCCCAATTTGTTTTATGTTCTATTCAATGCACAATCTTTGGTAATTTTACTCTCATTCTAGGAATCCAATGATACCTTGTTCCCTAGTTCATACCTCCATTTGAACCTCTAGTGCATGTAGTTTTTTTGTTAGGATTGCTTGTGTGTGATTCAACAAGTATAATGATTTGCAACGGATGCTATGAAGGTATATGTTACATACATAGATGACATTCTCAATCAAGAGTGGCTGCTTTTGATGTAAAAACTGATTGTTGCCATGATTGTCTCATGCTATTGTATTGGCTTGCTCTGTACATGTTCAGCTCGCTATCGGAATCGACACATTTGCCGAGTATTTTTTGCCAGACAATCAGCGAAGGCTCTCCTAAACCGAGTGCGAGAAAAAAAACACTCGACAAAGCCATGTTTGTGCCAAATGGCAGTCAAAAAACACTTGGCAAATGAAGCACTACATGTCTCTAATCGCCGCGGTTGATGGCGTGTTCTCATTTGTCGAGTGTTTTTAGGCAATATTTGGAAAGCGTTAATCCGTTAGTACGGTTCACCTTTGCCCAAGTGTCAACCAAGTCGCACTCGCTAAATGTTTTTGGTTGTTTATTAATGCATTATAAACTTCGTCGAGTGCCCATCGGAAAATACTTGACAAAGATAAGACACTTGACAAACTATTTGAAAGGACATCCACCTCTAATTAGGGTTTTGGTGTTAATGACAATAGTGAGTAGACCACTAACTACATTTTGAGTAAGCTTTGAGTATATACATCATTGGAAATGGAACATAAAGCTCATCTGCGATCCCCTAAGCTAAAAGGATAAAAGAAGATGGCACACCCATTTTCTACCCATGATTTCTCATTTGTGAGTCATAGGTACACCGTACTATTAAGACGGTATACGCCATGAATCGTGTGTGAAATCAATGAAAACGATAATTTCACTTGTTATTTGACTTTGGGACAAGTTGGACTATCTGTCTAATATCTGGCCATTATTTGACATGGTAACAGAATTGCCTGTAAAGTAAGATAACCGTTGGATATTGCCCAGTTAATCTGACTAGTGGGACTATCTGACTAATATCTGGCCATTATCTGACTTGATGATAGTAGCTTCTCTAAAGTCAGATAATCGTTGTATATTGCCTAGATATTCCAACTTTTTCCAGATGCACATCTTGGCAGATGGGAGACATAAATAACCCCTTCTTTCCTACGGGGAAGGGATGACTCCATTACTCTGTTCTCCATTGATTCAAAGCTTCAACCTTCGATTCCTCACACTCTAGCAAATCAATCCACATCATATGAACATCTGATCAACCAATCCATCCAAGAACACTTGAGTTCATTGACTCCTCGCGAAATCCTAGCAAATCTTGTTACTTTTGGGTTTGTGGGGAACCCTAGACGGTTGGTGTTACCTGGGAGCTTCTAAGTCGTGTGATTGTGACCCGGGCTCGTTTGTGAGGGTTTGGAGCTCGCCCCAAGAGCTACTCCTAGTGGAAGGGAGCCAAAGCATTTGTTGGTTGTGGTTCTCAGAAAAGAAGGTGAGACATTCGTTGTTGTGGGAGCATTCATTGTTTCCCCCTCTCCAACGGAGATTAGCACATCCCCAAGTTGTGAACTTCATATTACATCATCGTCTCCGCCATTTTTGGTTGTCTCTTTACTCTGGCTTTACTTGTTGTTTCTACTTGCTTGTGTGTTGCCCTGTGTAGCTTACTAGCTTGTTTGTAACACATCGTATAGGGTCGTATCACCTAGTTGCATTTATCTAAAATCAACTAAAAAAGAATTCAATTTGGTAGCCGCCTATTCACCCCCACTAGGCGTAATTATCGGTATCTTTGATCCTTCAATTGGTGTTAGAGCTTGGTTTCTCTTGTTTTTTCATGCTCTGTTGAGTTTTGTTAGGGTTTGTGTCCTCCTCGGAGAGGCGAGGCGGCGGTGGCTCTCTGAAGATGAAATGTGGTTGTCCTCGTTCCGGTGGTGTTTCTAGCATAGTCGGAGGGCGTGTGGAGGTTTTTCTCTGGCGGATCTCGCGGGATTTAGTCGGTGTTTTTCTTCGGTGGATCCACGTGGATCCGAGCAGTGCCCATATGAAATTGGAGGGCCTTCCCGTGCGCTTCTGCCTTAGAACTTGGCGCAATTTTTACTCTTAATTACAGCGCAGTTGGTGGTATGTTGTCCAGCCAAAAGCCTTCACACCACCACACATATCACGTAACACTATGCTAAAAAAACATCTCATGGCCTGGCCACTCGCTGGCTCTGTATCACCCCCAATCCGCCACCGCCACCCCCGACAATCCTCGTGTAGCCGACCCTGCCGCTGCACGAGCGTGACACCATCTTCACCTGCAGAGTCAGGTTCGTCCGCTTCCGCTGGAGCACGCGCCCACTGCATGGAGGAAGAAAAATCATGGTTGGGTGCTGGCGGCGCCACCGCTGTTGACACCATGGTCTGATGGCGGTTGCGCAAACTCAGGTGAAGCTAGATGCTCGCCATGTTTCACACCTCCGTCTCTATGGTTTGCTTGCCTCCTACTCCCTCCGTTTCTAAATATAAGTCTTTTTATAAAGATTTCAATGTAGACTAGATACGGATGTATATAGATGGATTTTAGAGTGAGATTCACCCATGTTCCTTTATACGTAGTCATATGAAATATGGAAATCTTCTAAAAAGAGTTATATTTAGGAACGGAGGGAGTAGAACATATAGGTACTCCCTCCGTTTGCATGCTAATGTTTGATACTTTTCCTAAAAGGAGGACTTTTCATGCTGCTACATTCTCTGTCATTAGTCTCAGATGAGATACTATCACAACTAGTTGGAGGAGAAGATGGTGTGATGAGAAAGAATGAACTGGACTGACAAACGAGCATGAGTACCTTCTTCCTTGGCATCGACGATGACCATAAGAAAGAGATGAAGTGTACAAATATACTGATTCCTTAATTGATAGTGTTATTTTCCCATCATGCTACAACCCAAATTTTAATGCCACCCCTTTTAATATTTCATCTGATTGGTCTGATATATTTCATAAAACTACTGTTTTTGGGTCTGTAGGTATCCCGATCTGTAAGAAGATTAATTTTTTGTGAACTGACTATATTTCGCAAGAACTGTAATTAAAAGGGATGATTACCAATGAGAGGAGTTGAAGACGTTGGCACTTGGCACCTTCGCTCCACTTCACAGTATTTGTTTCGTGTTCATTTTGTTTCTGTTCAAATCATTTGTTTCTACAATTTTTCCTTGATAATTATTCCAGTTTTAATGAACCAGCCTCCAAAATAGAGAATTCTGAAGAAACTATTTTTTATGCTTGTCATATTATGAGCTTGTTCTTCCTTGTCTTAGAGAAGTGCAACAAAAGCAGATGGAGAAGAAATTAGAGGCTACTATACGAGTTATGGTAGGACACGGCTGAATTGGTGTTCCTATAAATGTTCAGCTGGTTTTGTTTACAGGAGTTTCGATGGTCAGAAATGAAGTTGGAACAAATTAACCATGATCCTGATGAACGTGTCTACTGTTAGGATATTATCATATTAACTTCATTCACATATGTAACTGTAGCAAGTAGCAAGTATCAGATCCTGTTTCATTTCTCTACTGCAGTAGCAACAAGCGTTAAACATCTATACTTGATTTTCATCGAAGCTGTAAGCATTGTCTCTATGACTTGTGCTTTATGGGCCGCCCGGAGGTTCGGGAAGTTGAGATCCCTAAAGGAGAAGAGGTGGAGAGTATGCAATATTACGATTTGGGCTCCTAATCCTAATATTGCATACTCTCTAAGCCTAATATTGCATACTCTCCGCCTCTTCTCCGGGAATGTCAACTTCCCTAAGGTCCGGTCAGCAGATAAGGCACAAGTCATAGAGAAAATGCTTACGGCTTCAATGAAAATGAAATGTAGAGATTCTACACTCGTTGCGGTAGAGGAATGAAACGGGACCAGATACTTGCTACAGTTACATATATGAATCAAGTAATTATATGGAAATACCGTGACCAGCACACACGTTCATCAGGATCACGGTTAATCTGTTCCAACTTCATTTCCGTCAAAATCAGATGAACATTTAATATGAACATCAATTCCCCGAGGTCCACGAACACCATATTTTGTATATTAGCCTCTAATTTCTTTTGCTCCATCTTCTCCTGTTGCAGATCTCTAAGCCAAGGAAGCAAGAAGCTCACAATATGGCAAGCATAAAGAATTTGATTTCCTTCAGATATCTCTTTTTTGGAGGCAGGTTCATGGAGAATGGAATAAATCATTAAGGGAACACTGGAGAAGAGAACTATTTGAACAGTAGCAAAAGGAAAATTCGACCGCTCTTGCATTCATGTTGGAATGCTTGTAAACAAGGTTTTGCGAGCCTCCAGTTTATGTGCATGTGCAGGTGCTAACAACTGGCCCATATTTACTAGCGCCAATTTGATAGTAGTGAGCTTTACAGAGCCACAATTTTGTTCTAGCAGCATGTTTAGGGGAAACCGCACTCGCCTTATTTGGTCCAAAAACGTGCAAATGTACACAGCCGCTGGGTGCAGGAACTAGACATGACCAAAATTCAAAGATAAGGAAAATTTAACAACACTCTGAGCATGGTGGTTTAAGGTCCCTTTTTCGTGGATGACATCAATATCTTCAAAATCTTTCATACGCTCCTTGATCTCTAGCATAACCGATCTGTATGAGCACCTGCTATTTGTGGTGATGTTTCTGAACTACAGTGTGCCAATCTGACAAGGCCTTATATGCCAGATGTAAATGACACACTACGACCAATCAGACATTCCCAAACCAATTAAGTCGGAATACAACAATCATTACATCTTTTTTGTTTACAGAGGCCCAAGAAAGACACATTGAAACTGAGAGAGTATCTATATGTTTTTATTTTCGCCAAATTCACAACTAGATGTGTTTTTACCTTTTGTTTTGTCTAGGTACGAAAGGAGGGGCGGCAAAAACTGATTCAGCTTCTGAAAATAGAGTGGACAATGGCCATACCTGATTCAGCTTGCGCACTGCTGCAAAAACTTTGCCGCAACCGTGTCGATGTTTATCTGGCTATTAATTCGAAAGAAATAGAGCTGAGGATTCTTAACTCTGCCTTTTAATAGAAGAAATACTTCCTGATGCGACACTTTTACAACCATATGTCTGCTTGAGATCTGTTTCCCAACTGTTACAACTGCAACCGTTGATTAATAAGCACTGCTCCTGACCATGCAGTTGTTATTTCCAAGTAAAAGCTTTACGAAAACTGATGGACTGTTTGTAGCTGCACGAAAAAACACAGTTCAGCGACTGATGCAAACATGCAATTCAAATACTCTAGAAGATGTACTGCTATGGTAAAAACAACCAGTCCTTACCTAGATACAGCATTCAGTGGCCACTTATGGCGGAGTGCGCAACCTGGAGATCTTAAGAGAACTATCAGCACTGAGCTCAGCTAAGAAGACAGCACTTAGATCTGGAAACTGAATAAGCTAAGCTCAGTAACGAGATCTTCTTGGGTCTTCAGTTTTAATATTACTCACAGAATAAGGGCTGTTTTTTTTTTCAAACAGAATAAGGGCGGTTCCAGTGGCTCTCAACACACACAAACTTTCTTAAAAAAAATGTCAGTCATTTAAAATAAAGTTACAGCACTAGGAACAAAAATCACTTTGCCTAATCTGGCAGTATAATGGTAGACTCCATTTACCAAGTCAAACTACTACCTAAAAGTGCTGTCAAATGGGATCATGGTGGTAACATAATCAAGTGTGTCATGAACGAATTGTCAGAATTGATTTACTGCAGTAAGTTTTGTCCCCAGAAGCACTGGGCTACATGTGTGAACAAATAATGTAAAAGACAGACAGTTTAGCACATCCAAAAATACTCTGTTTAGACCGAATCCTGATTTTGGTCCTCAAAGTCTATCGCCACCATGGTCTTGTGTCATGGAGAGTACATATATAAGGATAATTGCATCAATGCACAACAATGTGTTCTAGAACAATGCATTTTCACTGGCTCCTTGTTTATCAATGGGAGCCAAAGGGGGAACAACGCCCTGAAATGCCCAGGAAATAACCCTGCTAGACCATCAAAACTTATCATCAGGGTTTGCCTTTCATGTTCAGCAGAGAAGAAACAAAAGCACAAGTAATGAGAGAAAAAACTTACAGATATTCATGCCGCAGTATACTGCATTTAGCAGATGGGAAGGTTAAAACAAACTGCCTGTCCTTCTCGCACTAGCCACAAAAATGTACTGGTTCTATCAGAACTACCAAAAATGATGCATGTATCACGATGCAAGTCGCCCAAAAAAAATTCCCCAGAATACCAGAGCTCCAAACCACTTGTTTGACACAAATCTGTGGAGTAGAGATGAAACACAATGAGTTTAAGCACTTCATAAGCAGTCTAACAAACCAATGAACACACCATCTGTTTTAAATCTCCATGATCTCGATGTAAAGAAACATACTTCCTGTTGCAGTCTGCGCGGTCAGACAAGTCGACGGTTGAAATCTGCCACGCCAACTGTGCAGCTGCGGCTGACAGAAGAGGGTAGTAGGGCCATGCTATCGAACATGATTAAAGTAAGCAGTCAATATATACTCCCTCCATTCCACAATGTAGTGCCTATAGATTTTTGTGAAAGTCAAACTTTGCCAACTTTGACCAAGTGTATAGAGAAAACTATCTACATCTACAATATCAAACATATACATTCTGAAAATATAACTCGCGATGTATCCGGTGATGTCCATTTGGTATTCTAGATGTATCTACTTTTCTCTATAGATATGGTCAAAGTTTGTAATGTTTGACTTTTGCAAAAATCTATAGGCACTACATTATGGAACGGAGGGAGTATTATTTAGAGAGTTTTTACGGTGCATCATACTACCGCTGGTGGTGGGTAGTATTAGTTTAATCCAACGGTAGATGTAAAAAGTATTTTAGTCAATTCTCATTAATTTGCAATTTTCTTTCAAATCAATGGGCGTCTTCCTCCCCGTAGTCATCGCGCACAGCCGGGACCATTCCTGTCCATCTTCCTCACCACATCACCACGCAGGTCACCTGCTTCCTAATTCCTCGCCTCGGCTGTCGCCGGTCACTCGCCCCCAGCGTCACTCGACCCAGTACAGGCGCGGACGTAGCGGCGCCCAAGCCCCTCGCAGTCTGCTGCGCTGCTCTTCACCATGGCTTCAATTTAAGTCTGAACAAATCCAGCCTCAGCTAGCCCAGCGCCCCAACCACAACTCATGCGTCCATGGCCGGTTGTGCTTCAATTGTTGGGACACGGAGGCCAAACTAATCAGGCCATATTTTCTTCAGCTGGGACCAGGTGAATCGCTCAGATTTATACAGGCTTGACCTCGTCGGCGTTATTGTTGTGATGGCCTGCGGCACGGCGGGCCAAGAGGGCTGCTTTGTCTTGTTGATGGGCTACCCTCTTGCCGCCCAGCTCTGCTCCTCTGCTAGCCGCGGACCTTTTCTCTAATCTGCTAGTCACCGGATGGCTTAAAGATCACCAATCCTGTCGACGTTCCTGCAGGATTACCGTCTCGATGAAATTGAACTTTTCCAATTTTACCCTTTTTGCAAGGAATACTACACATCTAATCTAGTAGTATGAATGAATATTAACCTTTAGATCCGCAAAATTGGATGGTCAATATTTATCTGATATACCGTAAAAGGTCTCTTCTTTTTTCCATGTATCCGAATTGTGATTCAAACTCATGAGCGCCAACTCTTCTTTTTCGACCCTCCCCTGCCGCCGCTGCAGGAAAGTTAGTTTTTCTTTCTTTTCTTTTTCTTTTTCTTTTTTTGGTACAGGAAAGTTGATCATGTGGCTAGCTCCGATTTGATGGATGTCACAAGTGACAACAAGCAACGTTCGTTCGATAGTGGTATTCCGCTCCTTCCACATACACCGCACCATAAGCATGAAATAGGGGCCGCCATTTCATATACTTGTTCTGGTACCTCAAAATTTGGAACTAAGTAGTAACAACAATCAACTACAGGGGTTAAGAGCAAATAAGCACGGATATAATCATACTCAACGTGTTGACTCTGCAAAGAAAATTATTTAGACACATATTTAGATCATCTTTAGACTAGGTGCGTTTTTCTTTGTGCAACCTTTTCATATTGAACAAGACGGCTACTTGAGTGGAACATGCCTCTGCTTTCATAACCTTTACCGACAAAGGAGCCAAACTTAGATATCACAAATTTATTCGACTCAAATTTCAGAACCATTGTTCGAAAACGTGCACCTTCTCTCTCACAACTTACTAGGATTTTGTCCATGTAGTAGAACCCCGGTCGCAGGAAGACTCGTGCCTATTGCCAGAGTCTTGGTTCCACACACGGTGTAGCAGTGCAGCGCAGTCGTGCAGAGATGTGTTGCCAAGAATCCTTATCGTCGCCTCCGTGCAGGTTCTTGGCATGACAAACAAGCCAAGACACCGCTTCTCGTCTCGTTGGTTACTACTACAGGCCGAGACAAGACTGACCCGTCATCACTCCCTATTTACTAGTAACAGTGATGAGTCTCTGATGGCTAACCTAGGCAGCTGAAACTGACCGGCTAAGTTTAGACTGGTTAGTGATATTGCGTCATCACCGCTTGAGTAGCTGGTCTTTGGCGCTTGTTCCAAATTTACCAGCCTCACGCATGGAGAACAAAATTGAAACAGACAAGTACACACACATTTCATGCTTCATCGATCACCACTTGAGCGTTGCGATTACGAGGGTGCTAGTTCGGTTACCAGGCCGTGGGTTCCCAATGGTCGACCCACGTGTGATTACGAGGGTGCTAGAGACGAATGTGCATCTTCTCCTTCCTGAACGGGTAGTCCATTCCATCAAGGATCGGGATCTTCTCTGAAGAGTAGAAGTTCACAACGAAAGACATACTGTTAGGACGAAGAGTATATCCACCAAGGGGGGATTCAAAATTTTCTTTCAAACGTTTTGAACTGATCCCAAACACAACAACAGAAATCAATCAAGCACACTATTAAGGAACAAGACCTTCGATGTAGGATGCAATAATGGTTCGAGCATAGGATACAGCAGGCTTGATGATAATGATGGTAATGCAATATGCCAACAGATATAATACCATGACAGAGAGCTAGAAATGAATTGCGATAGGTAACTTCTAGAAATAGCTACACTAAAGTAAACTAGTAAAACGCCCGTGCGTTGCCACGGGCTTCTTAAAATTTATACCATGATAAATCAAACATTTTTTATGGCAATTTGTGTTTGTGGGGGATGGCAAGCATGACACATCCGCTTTAGTTCATTTTATTCAGAAAATTTCCGTGCTCATAAACTAAAAGTGCCATCCTCACGCCAACTAATTGTCATAAAAAACATTCGGTCTGCCATGTTTAAAAATCCGACGTTATTTTCTCCAGGCCTGCTTTGGCTAAATCGACGAAGGCTTAGCTTATTATGTTTCGGGCGTTTAGCTAGCTTAGAGAATAAAGAAATCTATCTCTAAAGGGGATTTTTAGCATTAACGCATTTCAATGGTTCAACATCTCTAGTATGCGACATATTCTTTTAGGAACCTAAGCCCCAGTCCTCTTTTCTGTTTTATGCAGCCACCATTTCAATCTTTTTCAGTTCCCAACATTTACTGTACGATTATAGATACAATAATAGTTTGAAGTATCGAGGAAGTAAAGAGGGACATTCCCCTGCCCCAAAATAAGAAACCATCCATCACTCGAATTATTTATCCAGTTATTTTTGCATTGGTGTTGGTGCTTTGGTTGATTTCTACAATTTTTTTTAGCTGGGATTGATTTTCTATATTGACCGTGAATAGGTTCACTATACAGAAGCATGAATGATTACTGATGGAAAAGACGGAAAGATACAAAAGATGAAAGATATGTAACAGTGAATGAATGATCAGATAAACTATCGTCGTAGAGCACGAATGTAAACTGCCGAAAGTAATGCAGTGAACTAAAATGAACCAGTGGTGCTCAATGGTGACAGAGAGATTTGACAGACCAGTTCACCCTTCTGCCAAAGGGCTACGTCTGGTTGGAGGGGCTGTGACTTAACATGGAAGATCAACTCTCTTCACCATATTCTCCTTCAACTCGAAGCTCATTAGACTCCAGTTGATTTCACTCGTGGTAGATACTTGTCGGTGATCTCCAAACCTTCGGTCGACCTTCGCAAACCACAATCACTCTTGGTTGCTGAAGATCTAGCTCGGTGAAGACAACAACTCTTCAACACTTGAGCCGAAACTTATCCATCTAGAGAGTGCGCAAATCTCAAGAGTAATAGGTACAAGAACTCTAACTCAGAACTACTGTGATTCTAAACCACTGTCTAAGTTTGGGCTCTTGATTTTTCTCCCGGTGGATCTTAAACTCAAATCACTCGGAGAGGGGGTGCTCAAATCAATCTTCTCTAAAATCTTAAGCGAAGCAGCCACTAGACAAAGCTGGCGTGGGGTGGCTATTTATAGCCGTAGCCTTACCTGATGGGAAATGACCAAATTGGACATGTGGAGCAGCCAATGGCCGAACAACACGAGTCCAACGGTCGGAAATTGAGCACAATGGTAACATTACTTGTAGAGCAAGTAATGCAAACTCCTCAGTTCGAAAGATATCTCCTACAGCACGAAGAACAACGTCTACTGCTGACAGGTAATCATCCAAAGCATAAAGAGATTTCTCTCGCAACTTGCATAGGTTTTGGGCTAAACATCACAGCGGATCTAAGCTTCGAGAACCTATACCCCTCTTAATAGTACGGAGGCCCTATGACTCAATTGAACGAAAGAAGAACAACGAAATGAATACTACATCTTCACTTTTTCTTCGACTTCCATTTGTTGCAGTCAATTTCTTCGGACATCAATATCGAACCAAATGCTTCACTTCAGCATTAAACTTTAGAGGGGATAATTCCTTCACAACAATCTTCTCGTCTACATGACTTCATCAGATGTAGCTCGTTCTTCTGTACAACGTAGATATACCTCGGTGAAGTTCCTCGAACTGGGCACCGGAGACAACATTCTCTTCGGTTCTGTATGGACTATTTCTCTTTGTATGCACTAGCAAAGAAATCAGTCCATACCTGGAGGAGAATTGGATGGCCATAACGCCTTCGCCATACTCCTCATCGCCTTCTGAGCTCGCTCGTGCACCTTAGATAATTCTTGCAGCAAGTCGCCTTGAAATCCGGACACTTCTCCTTCAGGCCGCCCAGCCAATAAGCCTACAGGAACAATCTCGTAAAACAACAATTTCCATCAAGGGACCATATGAAAGACAGGTTAAAAGGGCATACTAAATATGCCGCCTTTCAGCTTTCTGTTTTCCTTCAAGGCATCCGACAGTTGGGCTCTTACGTCCTTCAGTTCCTCGGCTTGCTGGATGTTGGTATCCTGTAGTTTGTTTTTCTCATTAATGGTCCGTGTCAACACATGTTGACCAGCGGCTTCTTACCCTTCGGCATGTTCTTTGGCCGCCTTAGCAGCCTTTAGCCTCTCCTCCAACTGATTTACCGACCCTGCCGCTATTAAACAATGCATATTAAAAAATCATTGTTGCCACAGAATCGTACTTTTCAGAAATGGTTGTACTTACCATTCGATGCCTTCTGGGATTTCTTTAAATCTTCCAGTTCGGCGGTGGCAACAGCTAGCTTGGTCCGACATTCTTCAAGCTCCTGAGACAACGTGTTGTTCTTCTCCGTGAGTACCTGATTATACAACGATCCTTAAATCAGTTGCGACAACTGCTTCAAGTCTCGGGGGGCTACTAGCACATGATTATTGAATCTACACAAAGCCTTTACCCGCATATCCTTTGAAAGATGGTGTGTAGCTCCGGCAAGTCCACCCCGAGCAGCCCGGATATATGCATCCGCAGAGCTGAGGGCGTTGAACGCCTCTTCGGTGAAACTTGGATCACGCATGGCCTCTTTCCGCCGCCGATGGACCATCTCGCTCTCCACTTCAGAATTGGTGATAGATACATTATCCAAATCCTCATGGAGGTGACAATCCGGCGTGGCGCCCGTACCAACCCTAGTCCTTGTGGCAGGGTCCGAGGCCGGATTGGCCGACGCATGGCCGGCGAGACCTCCGGATATAGTCCGATGTACGCTCTTCCTGAAATATAGCACATCGGAGCACGTCACAATCCAGCCTATTCGTTGAGTGCAGGTTGAAAATTATACCTCTTCGGTGAATGAGGAGGCTCGGTAGTATCACCGCCCGCCTTTCTTTTCAAAGACTCGCCCTGCGCGAGCGTCGCCTTCTTGGAGGACACCTTCGATATGGTTTGGCGGGACGAGCACCGCCCCTTCGAAGCATGAGATAGTGCGGTGGGTGAGGCGCAATGGGAAAGCTCTTGTTGAAGAGATGTCTCCTGGGCACTTACGTGGGAGGAGGGGAGAAGGCTGGGATAATCGGCTGTGATGGCTACTTCTGTGCCATCGTAGCTCGCCTGATAAAAGACCCCCTCCTTAAGCTCTATAAATATATCCAGATCCTCTTTGAACCCGGGATCTAGGTCTCGAATATAGTCCTCCGGCTGCGGAGCGGGGCTATAGATCCCCGCGACGACGTTTCTCCATTCCTGTTAAAAATAGTCGGATTAAGTTCAACTAAGCACGACTCAGGAAGAGGATTGAGTAAGGCTAATGACTGAAAGCTCACCCAATTAGCAGGGTTGTACATGGAAAGACCTTCTCGGCATTTAAGGCGAGTAAAATCTTCCTTCCCCCCTTTGTAAAGATCAGCCGCCAAGGTGGCAAAGTTGTCCGGACCCTTGCGCCCACAGTGTGATGCGTCATCTTCCCCGTTGTAATGCCACATGTGGAGTCCTTTGGATTGGAGTGGCTGAATGGCTCGCGTTATAGAAATTGCCATTACCTCAATTATAGATAGTCCGGAGTGGGCGAGTATTTTTATCTTGATCATTAACTTCTTAATCTCTGCACTGTCTTCCTCCTCGAGGCTTCGGGGACGCCAGCTGGTGCGCTTCTTTAACGGAGCACTGAAAAAATCAGGAAGGCCTCGTCGGATTGGGTCTGGGAGAACAACTTCTTCAATATAAAACCATTCTGAGGGCCACTCTTCGGATGCCTTCTTCGGAGTGCTGGACAGGTATCCTGTGCCGGCTACACACCATACTTCGGCACCGCCCACCTTGAATATGGATCCCTTTTGGGAGCGGGGGACGAGGCAGAAAAGTTTCCTCCATAACTCAAAATGGGCCTCGCAGCCTAAGAACAGCTCGCAAAGAGCGACGAAGCCCGCGATGTGCAGAATGGAGCCCGGCGTGAGATTGTGCAGTTGGAGGCCATAATACTCCAGGAGACCTCGGAGGAAAGGGTGGATTGGAAATCCAATGCCTCTTAACAGGAAGGAAACGAAGCACACACGCTCCCCTTTAGTAGGATTGGGGAAATTTTCCGCTAGGGCTTTGCCATTGATGGAAGTTAATCCCGCCCGAACGGGGACTAGATCCGCGGGAGGGAGATATCCCTGCCCCTGAAGCTTGGTCAGCTGGGCGTGGGATACCAAGCAGCTCTCCCAATCGCCTTTTTGAGGGCCATGGGGGTGTGACGAAGAACTGGGAGTGCCAACCATGTTTGCGCGATTTCCTATGGCAAGCTCTAAGGGTTTTCGCTTGGTGTGGAATGGCATATGAGATCCAATCTCTTTAAATAGACGCATTCCCTACAAAGTCAGGGTGTTATCTGTAAAAACACTTGGACCCTTCGTATTCCTTTGACACGTGGAAGCCGAGGCGACGGTGGCGCAGAAGCCGAATGGTATGATGTTTAATGTAAAGCCGAAGCTGCCCGAAGTACCATGGAGGGCCCACCTTACAAAGCCGAAGATATAAAGCCGGATACTGCCTCGTCATTGAGAAGTCGAATACAGTTCTTTTGTTCAATTGCTTTGGAGTATTCGGAGGAGGAACCCGCCTTGCAATGCCGAAGACAATCTGCGCGCCGGACACGTCGTCATTGAAGCCTGGTTTTGGGGCTACTGAGGGAGTCCTGGATTAGGGGGTCCCCATGCATCCGGGTTGTGTGACATGGGCCGGACTAATGGGCCGTGAAGATACAAGATTGAAGGCCTTCCCCCGTGTCCGGATGGGACTCTCCTTTGTGTGGATGGCAAGCCTGGCGTTCGGATATGAAACTTCCTTTCTCTGTAAACTGACTCTTTGCAACCCTAGCCCCCTCCGGTGTCTATATAAACCGAAGGGTTCAGTCCGTAGCTAGAGATCATCAGAATTCATACAGGCTAGACATCTAGGGTTTAGCTATTACGATCTTGAGGTAGATCAACTTTTGTAACCCCTATACTCATCAAAGTCAATCAAGCAGGAAGTAGGGTATTACGTCCATTAAGAGGGCCCGGACCTGGGTAAACATCGTGTCCCCTGCCTCCTGTTACCTTCGATCCTCAGACGCACAATTCAGGACCCCCTACCCGAGATCGGCCGGTTTGGCCACCGACACCCACTCGCCGCCGTCGACCGCGTCTACGCAGAATATCGTCCCCTTCCCCCAGCGGCGGGATCAGGCCGGATCTGTGACCAATGATGTGGCCACCGTCGTTCTATGCTTGTTAAGAGAGCAACCCAAGCAAGCAGGCTTGAAGCTTAGGCTCCTGCTAGTGTATATATAGTGGAGCGGTTTTCTTTTTCTCTCCATATCAACCATTTTATATTGCGTACATGTCATTGAAGAGTGAAATGATGGTTGCTTTGTTCGACTAACTTACTGTGTGATTTGACTGCTCCTGAGTGGCCCCTACACGTACTCCCCCTACGTGTATGACCGTTCCTGTGTCTCACTTGTACTTATCTCTATTTTCTTGCATGACACGTAGACAAAATGCGCATAGAGGAATTTTGTTACTGCATGTTGTTATGTAGTACTACTAGTACCTACTCCCTCCTTCCGGTTCAGTACTAGTACTCCCTCCGTCCTGGCTTATTGGTCCCCTTTGTACTCAATTCATGGGCTCATTTTCCTCAAGAAATTGTCTTTACCAATGTATTAATATCGGGAATGCATGCGTGAACAATGAATGATTAAACCTTGCATGCAACGTTTTGACAAAGCATTGACTTATGAACATGTGAATGTGAGGAACTACAACCTCGTGCATGCATGCAACAGTCACACGTGCACATGGACGCAAAAACAGGCGCGACGCCCTAATGCATGCATGTTCGAGCACACGATAGAACACACACGGTCACGCTCAAGTGCTCAACCTACACGTGCATGCACACACATACTCAGCCAGGGTGAGCTTGTGACCGTATAAACACCGGAAAATGATATATTGACCGCAATGAGCATACTATGAAGTCCACTGACCGTATTTTTACAAATATCCAATGACAGACAGTGTATTTATCTCGTTTCAAATTAAGCCATATTAACCGGAAAGGAGGCAGTATAGACTAGCACTACTTTATTGTGTCCCGTCAACTTGCCGAACGAGGAGAAGCTTGCAGGACGGGAGAAGCTTGCGCGCGGTGGCTCGCAGGACAAGGAGAAACTTTTGACTAATGCAAGCTCTCTCTCACTCAGGCGGTGGACGTGCAACAGTTAATTTGGTGATAGATTGCCAGAAGCATACACTGTACTAGTACCATTATTGTTTGACTTGCCGAAGAGGCGAACAACCAAGCGCAAAGTTTACTACTCCGAGTACTAGTATTACGTAGTACTACTAGGAACCGCATGATGGAGCGTCTGCACTCTTGTTTTATTTTAATATGTGATAAAGCAATCTTCAACACATTTGGTTCTCTTCGAGGGTTCTCGCATGTGATAATGAAAGTTGATTGCATGGACACCCGCTGCAATTCTCGCTTAATTCTGGCTCCTATCCTATTAGAAATAGGCGTGCTCGGTAATATTTTCTCTTTTTTTGTTATTCAGCATGTAAACAGGCCAGCAAACCTTGCGGCGCATCTTTGTGCGAACCATGCTTGATGCACTTTAAATGTGACCGAGAGCTGGCTTGATGAAACACCTCGCTTCCTTCTTCTTTTTTTGCGGGGTACCTCGCTTCCTAGTGACCAATCTCTTGGCCGATCGTCCTAAGAATACTTATATATGAATAAAGCTCTCTCATTTACCCGCAAAAAAGATTAAGCCATATTAACCGGAAATGAGGGAGTATGGACTAGCACTACTTTTTGGTGTGTCCCGTCAACTCGCAGAACGAGGAGAAGCTTGCAGGACAAGGTGAAGCTCGCTTACGCCCTTTCCGTCTACCTCAAGCCTGGTGGCTCGCAGGACGAGGAGAAGCTTTTTACTAATGCAACCTACCCTCACCCAGGCGATGGACATGCAACAATTCATTCGGTGTCAGATTGCGAGAGGCATACACTGTAGTACCATCATTAGTCGACTTCCCAAAGAGGCGAAGAGCCAAGCGCAAGGTTTAGTAGTACGAGTACTACTACTACTAGTATACAGGTACTAAGGTACTAGGAACCGCATGGTGGAGCGTCTGTACTCTTATTTTAATTTAATCTTTGATAAAGTACATATTTATTCAGGTGAAGTGCGGAAAATGGCAGCCCAATAGTACTATTAAAAACATCAAACATGTAATGATGATATCGATCAACCATGCTCGAACATATCTTAGCCTCTGTGCGAGCCTGTCTGTGTGTTCTCGCTCCTCGTCTCTCTCAAGGAACGGCGGGTTGGCCATTTTACCGTCAATTGAGATTGGTTTGCTCACACTCTAGTCCCACATGTCAGTGATATGCCAAGAGGAAGTGCGTTGACCGACTGGCCATACGCGTACTTGCTTTTGCACCTTCATACTACTCCCTCCATCACAGTTTACAAGGCGCTCTTCATTCTCATGCATTTCTCGCCATGCATTTCCACCACGTGAGAGATTTTAGACGCGTTCGTTTTAAAGCTCAATTAATTAGGGCGTGGTAACCACAATCAAGTCCACAATTTTCTCTCGATGTAGGTGTGTACGCGGAGTGGATTAAGTGCATGCATGTATGTACGCATTATTTCCTCTAGTAATAGACGTCGTGCTATAACTAGCAATGCTATTTTTAGGCCGATCGCTAGTCGCCTTGGTCCCAGAGATTGTTGAAGCACGCTCTATAAACAGTGACGGAGGGAGTAGTATGAGCGGATTCAAAGAAGAGCGTATTGATGGTTGCTTCTTCCGAGCAACTTACAGTGGGAAAGGTGGGGCCTATGATTTGACTGCTCATTACTCACTATTAGTGCGGCGCAACGACCGAGCTGAGTCTCCCATGTGGTTGTGCACTATTTCCTCCGTTCTTAAATATTTGTATTTCTAGAGATTTCAACGGGTGACTACATACGAAGCAAAATGAGTGAATCTACACTCTAAAATATGTCTATATAAATCTGTATGTGGTACTCCCTCCGCCTAGGTGTATTAAGTTGTCTTAGGTTGTGCATCGCGACCAAGGCGGAGGGGAAAACAAGAGAACTTAATGTTTTTTGCTAGTTAATAGCATTGCGTGCAATGAATTAACCACTGCATGTCATGTTTGAAAGTCTCAAGCCACTGAAACCATGCACGACCCACATCTCTTATTGGTTGATATGTCACGAAACAAGAAACAAGGAGGGAGTTAATGTACCGTGCCTAAGTGTTTTGGGATTATTTGGTTTTCAGAAGATGACTTACACACCTAGACGGAGGGAGTAGTCCATTTGAAATTTCTAAAAAGACAAATATTTAGGAATGGAGGGAGTATAATTTTGTGCATGGCACATGGACCCGGATGCTGAAGAGGCTTCTAGCAATGCTATCAAGCTTCCAGCATTTGTTTACATAATTGACATACTACACAAATAAATTTCTAGCGACATGAAATTGTACAATGCTCTGTGCTTTCAGCTTTTTTTCATGTGTCTTGCCATCCATGCTCTTTCAGAAAAAATAAAAAACTAACTTCCTTGCTAATGCATCTCAATGATTAGCAGATCAGAGCTAATATTTACATCACAACTGAAGACAAAGTTGTGAGAAGGTGTTAAATTAAAATTGATCCATGCTTTCATTGGCAGCAACTTCCCCCAGCTCTGTCTAAATCAACAAGGCACGTTGGGAAAAAAGTAGCTGTCAGGAGCATGCAATATTTCAATCATTTTGTGCAGTTCCACTAAAATAGAGTTGAGCGTCCCTATTCCAAAGATATTAAGTATGATTACAATAATAGAGGACTATTGATGAAACAATAAACACACAAATAGAAGCCAATCATCTTTGCAGTCTCTCTTAAGACTAACTAGTTGGAGAAGATTAAGCAAATAGTTTGAGAAGATTATGCTTGGAGTAGGATGAGGAGGATAGAGCAAAACCAATCTCCCTTTGTGCAGTCGCACTGAAATGTAGAGATGTTTCCCATGTGACATTTTAGTAGAACTGCACAAAATACTCTTAAGAAAAAAGTGATTTGTGCAGTTCACCAAAAGGTCGCAAATAGCAATGAGCTGAAATGGACAACCCTATTTGCAAAAAAAGAGGTAGAAAGGAAACAATTACTGGCCAATAACAGTTGATGACACATACAATGACAAAAAAGAAGCATATTCCTTTTCCTAAGGGAAGATAACAACACGGTTGTGTTTATCTAAAACGGTGTGAGGACGAAATAGCAATATGGAAAGTACGCCGGAAGAGCTACGTTTTGGGCAAAGAACTAGGGAAGATCCACATGCAACGACGTGGGAAGATGGGCAGTGGAGCAAGGCTGGAGGGGATACCTGGGGGTCGTCGAGATGTAACTAGGAGGGCGGCGGCGGCCGGGATCTGCCCATACTGCAGCAGCGAGCGAGTGGCGTAGGCCCTACCGCACCGGAGCTTGGTCAGAGAGAACGTCAGGTATCGTAGATCGAGACGTGCTGCCTCGGCGCCGTCGAACGGAGAAACGATGCACATCCTCCCTTTCCGCCGGCGAACGGGATGCGGCCGGATCAGTGACCAACGGTGAGAGAGAGAGAGAGGCCACCGCTGCCTTGTGTGAGATACTTTGAAGAGAGACAAACACCAGCATGCAGGCTCCATTGTATATAGTGGAGCGGACTACCTTTTTCTCCATAAAAATTGTTTTATATTCTGTGTACGTGCCATTGAGTGATATAACTTTATTTAAAAATAATGCGCCAATGCATCAAGTCGAACTTTGTTTCGTGCACGCGTGGCACACGACCTCCGTAGGTAAACAACCGCTACACGCGCTCAAATTAGCATGTGGGCTGCCATTTCATACAGAAATGAGCTCCACCATGTACCCGCGTGGGTGTGGGTGGGCACGAAGCGTGAGTACGTGCACCTATTCTCTTCGTGTATGTACACCACCCACGTGGGTTTGTGTGAGAGAGATACAAACATAGAGAGATATAGTGTGTGGGTTCATGAGTGTTTATTTGGGGGCGGGAGGGGGGGCGTAACCGCGTGAGAGATAGACAGGGAATATGTGTCGATGATATTTCAATAAAAAATGTAACATATGCAATGTGTGTGAAACAGAGGTCTGGATATATATCATATATAGAGGGGGCGATCCACGAGAAGAGAGTGGAGGTATCATCGGTGCGAGGTATCCATAGAATCGAAGAGAGGGATGATGTGTGTGTGTGTGCATGATCGATAAAGATTGCCATCGAATTTGTGTGTGCCCACGTCAAAGATATAGGGTGGCTGGCCTATTGGAACGTGAGAGGGGACATGTGCAGTTTGTCTCTGTGGCATGGATACCTACCTACAACGCTCGACTATCGGTGTGTGTGTGGGGGTGGGGGGTGGGGGGCAGAGACCTAACTATAGAGGTACAATGGCTGGTATCACTAAAAAATACACTTCCGTGATGATACATGTTTTTCATAGTAGGTCACGTTTTCTGTCATGCATGTACATCCATGACGATTTTATGACAGAATCAAGATAGTCATACCTGTGCTGTCGTAGAATTGTTCCATGACAATACCAAAATTATCATCACGGAAGTGTCCACTTCCATGATGATAAATGACACGTCATAGAAGTGTTTTCGTCAAGGGTAACCGACACATGGCATCCACCATAACGGGTCGCCGATCGGGTTCCGGTTTGGATCCGATAAACCGTTAACAGCCCCGATCAATGGGGATTTTCCACATGTAAAATTCTCATTCACCGGAGGATCCACGTGTCAGCTCAGCGTTGGGACATATGTAATCCACTCCTTGGACAGGAGGCGCCTATGATACGTCGACACATGGCACGACCCAATAGAGGCCCATTCCCATGAGAAGACCGGCCCGTTTGACTTAGTCAAAAGGTAGCAGGCCGGCCCACAGAAAGCCTGTTAACGGCCTATTCACATATAGCCCATTTACAGCTCGCTAACTCACGACCCATTATGGCCTATCCGAATTAGGCCTAGTAGCATCATCTGGGTCGTCCAATATGATTCCAGCCCATTGTAACTTCCGGCCCATGTCTGGCTCATGACGTCTTTCGGCCCATATGAAGCCCTTTGTAACTCTTAGCCCATTAACGGCCTGTGGTGAAACTGACCCGTAATGAACAGTGTATCACTTTATACCCATTAAGGGCCCATTATTCCATTGGGCCAACCCGTGTTATCTTTCAGCCTTCTCAGGGCCCATTTATTCTTGGGCTGATTTGTAGTATTCGATTACTTACGGTCCGTTACTGGCCTGTTCCGGTTGTGGGCCAAATTCAGCCCGTGGTTAAAGTCGGCCCATTTGTGGCCCGTTAATCCGTTGGGCCGTTTTCATAGCGTCATCAAATACGTCCGATTAATGACGGCCCATTATGGTCGGCCCATGAATGGACGATTTGAACTCTAGCCCGTTTACGGCCCATAATGTGGTCCGTTATTGGCCCATGTTTGGCCAATCAATCATACGGCCCATAGAAGGCCCATTGATTATATGGCCCGTAGAAGGCCCATTGTTTCTACGGCCCGTAGAACTACGGCCAGTAGGAGGCCCATGGTCACTATAGTAGATATATAGCCCATGGTTATTGTGGCCTAGTCTAGCAAACCGTGGAAAAAGAACTGCACTGACGACAAGCAAACAATTAAACAAGACAACAAGGAAATAAATAAGCAAGCAAGTTAAGCTAGGCCATCAAGGCTATTACACATATTACAACCACTGGGCATCAAAGTTCGCCACTAGTGCAAATATGGGGAACAAAGCAGCATATTACATACACTAGTTTTCAAAGTTGGCAACCAATGCAAATAAACGCCACAACAAAATAAGTCCAGCACTGAAACCACTTCACAAGAGCTCAAGAAACAATATCCTGGGTTTCCACCATGCTGGCAAGATGCTTAGCAAGCTTATTAGCTTTCTCTTGTTTAGCGCTTAAATCCTTCAGCGCTTGCTGTTGCACCAAAAAGTATGCATCTGAATTCTGCGAGGACTTCCTCAGTCCTTCAGCTTCCTGTCACAGAACATCTGATCGATGTCTTTCAACTTGAAGTTGAGACTCAAGAAGCCGAACTGATCTAGGCAGCGAGTTCGAAGAGCTGGTGCCAGCAGTAGTGGCCAGTAACTCGAACACTACATCAAGATAGGACTTTGGGGTTGTATCAGTGTCTTTAATATAGTTTTTATCAGCTTTTTGGAGACCAACAGGGATGTCTCACTATCTTGAACCTTATCTGCATTACTTCCTTTACCATTGCATAACGGGGTACTCTTCTCCAATATTTTGTCCGCATTCTACAAGACAAACAAACAGACACATCACAGGTTTACCATGTTGTATATGAGACTCATTTTGGTAAACCAGTTTAGTAGTAAGGTGGACAGGATAATAGCATGAAACAAACATATATCTATGTAGTATGGTCACTGTATGGTCTATATCATTCTAGTTTATGTTGCCAAATCAAGATAGAGACAGTTCAAATCATATCTATTTAAGACAAAGCAGCATAGACAGAATATAAGTGTGGGAAACTACACAGCAATAACAACACTTGTAATGTGCATGGCATGAGAACAGAACTATTTATTCAATTGAAACTAAAATCAACATAGAGCAAGTTACAACAGCAAACACGTTAAAGAAACAGGTTTAAAACATACCTGTTGCGCCATTCGAGTTTCAATTGCATCCTTCAAATTTGAAATTAGTTGGTATGAGTAAATACAATGATGCAAGAGCAAAGGAGTATGAACCATAGCTACGACACCTGACCTGAGAACAATTCTTCTTCTGCTTTAAGCGTTGACTTGGGGTTCAGAGTGGTGGTCCTCGTGCTTTGGGCACTGCAGTTGCCTTACTAACTGCTCGTGTTCGGGTACTCCGTGGTGGAGATGGTGTTGTGTCAACTGGAACTGGGTTACTATCTGCTGAGGTTGGGGTTAGAAGGGGTGTAGCTAGTTCTCTGTCCAACTGGGTAGGGGTACAATCTGCGTGAGTGTGGGTTATGTGTGGTGGGGCAGGTTCTTGGGCAAGTACAATCGTGGTTCTATCTGCATCGACAGGTAGCATGATCTTTTTTGAAGACCGTGTTTTTACTCCAATAGATACTACCGTCACCCCCTCCAATTCAAATGGCTGATAAACAAGAAAAGTAATTCAATGTACATACATTATAAGATAGACAGGTGCAATGGATAGTAGGGAAGAAAACAGGGCATGAAATAATTCACATTTATGTTGTCTAACCAAACAGGATAGCATGGCATAATTTCACATATATGATCAATAATTAAACAGGATAGCATGACATAACTTCACATGTATGATGGCTAACTAAACATGATAGAATGACATACTTCAAAATATGATGACTATGTAAATAGGATGACATGATATAACTATACAATGTGTCTATTAAAGTGGTTCGCTTGCCATAATTCACAAACATGCCGTTGATGGAAACATGATGGCATGATATAATTCACGGAAAGAATGACATAATTGAAAATATGATGAATATGTAAACATGATGAGATGATATAACTATATTATGTATTTATAAAATGGGTTCGCATGCCATAATTCAAATACATCATGTCTATGTAAACATCATGCCATGATATAATTCAAATATATGATCTATATACTAAGCAAGTGAGCAGAGGGCAATCACATATATGATGTGTCAACTAAGCAGATGGCATTCAATATTGTGTATATGATGTAAAAACTAAGCATGGCAAGATAACATATGAATGATATGAGTAATAGAACCCTGCCAAGTTTGACCATACACCTCAGGGGAAAATAGGACTGGTCATCTGCCTCTGAATCCTCCTCCGAGGAGCTATCTGTAACCAGCAAGATATCTACTTCGGTAGGTAGCATTGTCTACTCTGAAGACCTTGTTTTCACTCCAGATATTTCCATCACCAATTCAAATGGCTGATGCACAGGAAGAGCAATTGAATATACAAACATTTTCGACAAATGGAATGAGTAATACAAAAAAGGATGGCATGATATAATTCACATATATGACGCATGGCTAAACAACATGGCATTGCATAATTAACATACATAATACCTTGCAACAAGATAACATTGCATAATTCACATATATAATGTCTTGCAACAAGATGGCATTGCAAAATTCACATATATGGTAATTAGACACTAAATAGGTGGCATTCACACAAAGCATGTCTAAACTAAGCAAATGGCATGCCAATGCAAGACACCATATGCATGATATGAGCAATATAACCCTGCCAGGTTAGAGCATGCACCTCGGGGGGGGGGGATAGGACTGATCATCTGTCTCTGAATCCTCCTCTGAGGAGCTATCCATAACCAGCAAGACATGCGCTTCGTCAGATAGCATTGTCTGCTCTGAAAACCTTGTTTTCACTCCAGATTTTCCATGGCCATGTCGAATGGCTGATGCACGGGAAGAGTAATTGAATGTACTAAAATTGGTGACAAATATAATACGTAATAAAAAAGGATGGCATGCTATAATTCACATATAAGATGACTGGCTAACCAGGATGGCATTGCAAAATTCACATATATGATGCCTGGCTAAACAAGATGGCATTGAATGATTCACATATATGATATAGAAACTAAATAGATGGCATTCACACAATGCATGTCTAAGCTAAGTAGATGACATATTTATGTATAAAGTAAGCAATGTATGGCACCATATGCCTGATATGACCAACATTAGCATGCCAAGTTAGAGCAAAAGACCTCAGGGGGTAAATAGGAGTGGTCTGCTCCCTCTGAATCCCCCTCTGAACTGTTATCTTCCCCTTGATTACAGTCTAGAATGGGGGGAGGGGGATGCTTTTGCATCGACCATGGAGCAGCGTCTGCATGAAATTTTATTGCCACGCAAGGCTCGCCTCTTTTGCTCTACATGTTCAGTACCATTGTGTACAATAACTGACATGCATAGGAGTAAAACATAGTGAGATTATGTAAGGAGTGCATGCACAAATCCAGAGTGATGGTAGCAAACTGTGGATAGACCCAAAACCAATGATAGCAGGCAGATAATAGCTTCAGTTAAAAAATACAGATAATGGCTCCTTTAATGTTTGTTTCCACCCAACATGAAACTCATAGTAGACACCCGAGATTAACCAGATAGTAGACAGATAGTATTGATTGCTGCCCCAATATGTACCCCACAACCATTTAAAAGCTCAAGTTTGAGCATTAGTTTGGACCTGACTCGGAGTCTAATCGGTGAACAAGACGATAAAGTAGCATGTCATCGTATTAAGCGATGCATAACGTAAGCAGACACGAAAGAGTGCAACCTATCTTGCGGACCGGTGTAGTCCTCAAGGTCATTTGCTCAGTTGATGATGGTAATGCAGTTGTCGTGGCTGCTAGCGACGAAAGACAGTCTAGAGGGCGGATCCCTGCTGTGGTGAACCCTTCCGTCGTTGGAGCAGCTAAGCTGGGGTGGAACACAGCGCATCAGGAGCGGGACAAATCACATAAGGTTTTCTTTGACACATATTTGTAACAGAAGTAATTCTGTAAGGGCTTGTTTGAATTGGAGGATTCTAACAATGCAGGGATAGGAAATACACATGAATAGGATAGGAATGCATGTGCAAAACAAAGAATTTAGAAACACAGGATTTCTGCCAATCTGGGTGTTTGGTTCACAAAAATTGGAAGATCACAGGATGCAAAGAAGCATGGTGAGATTAAGTCAAACCACAAGAAAATGTACGGTTATAATGCTATTATGCTACTATCTCTTAGTCTTGTTCTTCATGAATAGGAATTTGAGAAGGAGGACAAGTGGATATTAAAATTCCTACGGTTTTTCTTTCAAGGAGACACTAAAGGAATAAATCCTACAGTTTTCCTTTGCTCCATTCCTTTGAACCAAATGCATGAATAGTAGTACCATAGGAAACTTTCCGATTCCTATGTTTTTCCTTCACTTTTCCTTTCAAGCACTGGCGATTCTAGTAGACAAGCTTGAACAGGGAAAAGCCTATAGTCAAAAAATGCTTTTGTGCTACTTCTACTACTTTGGACCCAGACCACTTCCCTACGAGCTCAACTCCTAGGCCCATCTACAAATGCACAGCTCAAACGCGCAGAAATAAATAATGATGGCGTTCAAGAGAGTCCATCACGGATACCTAAGTTGCATGGTACCTCACTGCTTGTCATATAGTAGGAGAAACTAATCATATTTCACATTACTACGTGTGCTCAGTGGACAATATATATAACATGTAGAGTAAAAAAGTGATGCAATAAGTGTACAACCTCTTTGGCGAAGCCATGTCAATCTCAGCGTGATTGGGTTGGTCAGTGAGGATGCTCCGGCTGATTTGGCTGTCGGAGGAGGGGAAGAAGATCTTAGGCATCTTGAGATGGTGCCAGGGGTACTGCTCCTCTATGATGGAGGGTTTCGTTGTTGGAGCAGCTCTGGTGAGTTGTACGACATCGAGGCTGAAGCAGGACACGAGAGACAACGTTAACCTGAGTGGAATTCTAATAGCATCTCCAATAGATGACGTAAAATACATAACCACAAAGTGCTATATGTAAAATACATCAGCCGCTCATCTCTGAACTTAACTGTCAAAACTGAATTTAACTGCCGAAACTGAATTTTGCTGTCGAAACTGAATTTTGCAGTTGAAACTGAATTTTACTGTCGAAACTAAACACACTAGTAGTAGAAAAGCAGTAGCAGCAACAGTGCCTGGAGCAGCAGCGCGTGCGAGAGCCGGGGTAGCTAGTCATGTAGCAGCATCTCGGGTAGCAGCTGCAGGGGCTCGAGCGAGGGCAGGATAGGCTGCTCGTGCAGCAGCAGTGCGAGCAAGAGTAGAGCAGCAGCGCAAGCAAGAGCAAGAGCGAGAGCAGCACTTTGTTAGATCAACAATAATGCATATGAGAGCCACTCAACATTTTCATCGTGGTCTTCTCCTTATGACCCACAGAAAAAGAAAACAATTTCAAAGAAACACACTGAAATAATTTTTGGAGTTCCTATTTTTTCTGAAGAAAGTAAAACGAAAATGAGAAAAACTATTTACACGGGAAGCTCCCAACAAACAAAAGAAGAACGAGGAATCTTTTGGGGTTTTCTTTTAATATTACTACTAAATAAACTAGAAATAAAAACTAAAAAGAAGCGAGAACTAATTTTTTGGATTTTCTCAAGGTTTTTTAAACACACAAGAAGAAAGCAAGAAAAATAAACTAGCATGGATAATATAATGAAAAAGTATGAACAACGACAAGTGAAATGAGTGTGTGAACATGAATGTAATGTCAGTGAGAAATACATACTCCCCCAAGCTTAGGCTTTTGGCCTAAGTTGGTCTTGGTCCACGGCTGGCCTGGCGGATATCCAAAGGTTTAGTCGGGGTTGTACTGAGCTGCGGCAGCTACCGCTTGGAGGGCTGCCTCATGGAGGCGAGCAGTCTCCCTTGATCTCTCGTACTCGGCTGCCTCCTCCGTGGTTCTGAAGTATCTTCGTTTTACCTGAGAGTCAAAGAAAGCAGGAGCGGGAAAGGGTAATATGGACAGCGCGCCGCCTGTCAAAGATTAGTCTGTACTGAAAAGGCAACTCGCCTCTCTCAAGAAACTGGTAGCGTTCCATAGCATCATAGTCAACAAAAGCAGGTGGTAACTGAGGATCATTTTCCCTTATGGGAACACCAAGATATGTAGCTAAACGAGTGGCATAAATTCCACCAAAGAAATCCCCATCTTTAGCATTATTATGTAACCGACGTGCAATGATGGCCCCCAAATTAAATGTTTTATCATTCATTACTGCGCTCTAAAGAACAATGAGATCAGAGGTGCAAAGGTGGCTATGATCATGTTTACCATTAATGCATCTGCCTATGAAGAGAGCAAATTAATGTAAAGCAGGAAAGTGAATGCTCCCTATAGTGGCTTGTGTTATGGTTCTGGTTTCTCCTATAGTAATGCTAGCAAGGAACTCAGAACAATCACATTTACGAGCTTCAGTACAACTACCCCATTGTGGAATTTTACATGCATCATTAAAATCCTCTAGGTCCATGGTAAATGATTTATCATAAAGATCTAACAAAATAGAATGCGTATTGAGCTGAACAGAATACTTAAATCTCCTCACAAAGGAATCGGTAAGGTTGTAGTATTGAGGGCACTTATCTGACACGAAGTCTGCCAGCTCGGCATTATGCACATACGCATAGAATTCATCCTTGAAACCGGCACGGGTCATGAAATTATCTGACGGCCATTCACCAAGTTGTACTGGAGCCTCCCTTGGTGGTTCGAGATCCGGCTCACGTATCGCGGGCCTTGGGGATTTCTTCTTTCAGGAACCACCTTGGAACACTTTCCTCAACATTTTCTTTCATTGAAAAATTTCTGAAATTTTTAGTGACTCGAAATAAAAGTGAACAAAACTCAACAAGATTGATAGCAACTACTCCCACAAGTTCCTAGAGGCTATATCATGCAACAAAACTACTTTTGACCATATAAATTTGACATGCAAGCTCAAGAACAAGGCCACCACAACAGCAAAAATTTGCAATATATAAAGCAGTAGAACAAAAACTAATTGGACCATTGGAGGAATCACATACCGAAGAACAATCCCCCGAAACAGTTTCGGGGACGGAGTTCCGAGCAAGGAGAAAAAAAATGACAGCAAAATGAGCAAGAACACAGGTTTGAGCAATGGTGGGATTTTTTCTGGAGGAAGACAAAGTGGATGGGTGCTGGCATAAGTGAGGGGGATCCACATGGGACCCACAAGCCCTGTAGGCGCGCCCAGGGGATGGGCGTGCCCTGTGGGCTTGTGGCCCACCGGTGCACCCCCACCCCTTGATGTGTTTTCAGTGCCAAAAATTCTTAAATATTCTAGAAAAAATCATACTAAATTTTCAGGGCTTGGAGAACTTTTATTTTCTGGTCATTTTTATTGCACGGATAATTTAGAAAACAGAGAAATAACAATATTTTTGCTTTATTTATTCTAAATAACAGAAAGTAAAAAGTGGGTACAGAGATTTGTGTTTACTAAATTCATCCATCTCATGCCCATCAAAAGGAACCCATTAACAAGGTTGATCAAGTCTCGTTAACAAAATTCTTCTGAATGACATGAAACCGAAGAATCTTCGTATAGCACTAGGTTACCTCAACGGGGATATGCATGTCCCCAACAATAAGAATATCATATTTCTTTTTGATAGTAGGGAGAGGGAACTCAAATCCTCCAATAGTAATTGTTGAAAATTTTCCAATAGAGTTGATACTATTCACTTGAGGTTGTTTCTTCGAAAAGTGTACCGTATGCTTATTACCATTAACATGAAAAGTGACATTGCCCTTGTTGCAATCAATAACAGCCCATGTAGTATTCAAGAAGGGTCTACCAAGGATGATACACATACTGTCATCCTCGGGTATATCAAGAATAACAAAGTCCGTTAAAATAGTAACATTTGAAACTACGACAAGCACATCCTCACAAATACCGATGGGTATAGCAGTTGATTTATCAACCATTTGCAAAGAGATTTTAGTTGGTGTTAACTTATTCAAATCAAGTCTACGATATAAATAGAAAGGCATAACACTAACATCGGCTCCAAGATCACATAAAGCAGTTTTAACATAATTTCTTTTAATGGAGCATGGTATAGTTGGTATTCCTGGATCTCCTAGTTTCTTTGGTATTCCACCTTTAAATGTGTAATTCGAGAGCATGTTGGAAATTTCATCCTCCGGTATCTTTCTTTTATTTGTAACAATATATTTCATATACTTAGCATAAGGAGACATTTTTACAATATCAATCAAACACATACGCAAAAAGACAGGTCTAAGCATTTCAACAAAGCGCTCAAAATCCTCATCATCCTTTTTCTTGGATGGTTTATGAGGAAAGGGCATGGGTTTCTGAACCGATGGTTCTCTTTCTTTACCATGTTTCCTAGTAATGAAGTCTCTTTTTATCATATCTTTTATTCTTAGGTTGTGGGTTATCAAGATCAACAGCAGGTTCTATCTCCACATCATTAGCATTGCTAGGTTGAGCATCAACATGAACATCATCACTATCATTATCACTAGGTTCATGTTCATCTCCAGATTGTGTCTCTACATCAGAAATAGAAATATCATTTGGATTTTCAGGTATGTCTACAACAGGTTCACTAGAAGCATGCAAAGTACTATCATCTTTCCTTTTCCTCTTAGAAGGACTAGCTGCATCAGTATAAATTCTCTGAGAATCTTGTTCAATTCTATTGGTATGGCCCTCAAGATACAAAGGTTCCTGAGTCATTTTACCACCTCTAGTCATAACTCTAACAACATTATCATTGTTCCTATTTTTCATCTCATTCAACAAATCATTTTGTGCCTTGAGAACTTGTTCTACTTGAGTTTTTACCATGGAAGCATGTTTACTGATAATCTTGAGATCATTAACAGTTCTACACATATAGTCACCCAAGCAGTCAAGCATATAAGCATTACGTTTCAATTGTCTACTAACATAAGCATTGAATTTTTCTTGTTTAACAATAAAGTTATCAAATTCATCCAAACATTGACTAGCATACTTATTATAAGGAATATCACCTTCATCAAATCTATAGAGAGAATTTACCTTTACTACCTGTGTCGGGTTATCAAGACCATGTATTTCTTCAATAGGTGGTAAGTTCTTAACATCTTCAGCTTTAATACCTTTTTCTTTCATAGATTTCTTTGCCTCTTGCATATCTTTAGGACTGAGAAATAGAATACCCATCTTCTTTGGAGCTGGCTTAGGAGGTGGTTTGGGAAGATTCCAATCATTATCATTACTCAAAATATTATTCAATAGCGCTTCAGCTTGTTCAACAGTTTGTTCCCTGAAAACACAACCAACACAACTATCTAGGTGGTCCCTAGAAGCATCGGTTAGTCCATTATAAAAGATATCAATTATTTCATTTTTCTTGAGAGGATGATCAGGCAAAGCATTAAGTAATTGGAGAAGCCTCCCCCAAGCTTGTGGGAGACTCTCTTCTTCAACTTGCACAAAGTTAAATATTTCATATAAATCAGCTAGTTTCTTATGAGCACGAAATATTTTCTAGAGAAGTAATAGATCATATCTTGGGGACTACGCACGCAACCCGGAGCAAGAGAATTAAACCATATCTTAGCATCACCATTTAATGAGAAAGGAAACAACTTAAGAATATAGTAGTAGCGAATTTTTTCCTCACGAGCAAACAAAGTGGCTATATCATTTAATTTAGTAAGATGTGCCACAACAGTTTCAGATTCATAACCATGAAAAGGATCAGATTCAACGAAAGTAATTAACTCAGGATCAACAAAGAATTCATAATCCTTATCAGTAACAAAGATAGGTGAAGAAGTATCAAACTTAGGATCATATTGCATTCCAGCATTCAAAGACTTTTCTTTCCACTTGCATAGTAATTTCTTAAGATCATCTCTCTCCTTGCAAGCAAGAAAGTCCCTAGCTACCTCTCCATCCATAACATAACCCTCAGGTACAACAGGCAATTCATATCTAGGAGAGCTAGGTCTAGCAGGTGTTTCAAAGTGTTCGGTTTAAATAATTTCATCAGTTTCAGAAATATCATCACTTTCAGCATTCTCAATATCTTTAGCTCTAGCAAGTTGTTCATCAAGAAATTCACCTAGTGGAACAGTATTATCAAGCAAAGTATCATCATAAGCATCATGCATAGTAGAAGTAGCATCATCAATTACTTGCGACATATCAGAATTAATAGCAGACGTAGGTGTCGTAAGCTTACTTAAAATAGAAGGTGAATCAAAGTGTAGAGCTAGATGGCAGTTCCTTACCTCCCCTCGTAGTAGAGGGGGAAATCTTGGTTCTGGTATCTTTCAGATTCCTTATACTGATCAACATATATAAATCCCAAGTGACTTAGAGAATAGAGCTATGCTCCCCGACAATGGCGCCAGAAAAAGGCCTTCATAACCCACAAGTATAGGGGATCACAACAATTTTCGAGGGTAGGATATTCAACCCAAATTTATTGATTCGACACAAGGGGAGCCAAAGAATATTCATGAGTATTAGCAGTTGAGTTGTCAATTCAACCACACCTGAAAGACTTAATATCAGCAGCAAAATATTTAGTAGCAAAGTAGTATGAAAGTAACGGTAACAGTGACAAAAGTAACAGTAGCAGTTTTGTAGTGATTTTAACAGTAGCAACGACAAAGTAACTTAGCAAAGATCAATATGTGAAAAGCTCGTAGGCATTGGATCGACAATGATAATTATGTTAGATGATATCCATCATGTAGCAGTCATAACCTAGGGTGACACAGAACTAGCTCCAATTCACCAATATAATGTAGGCATGTATTCCGTATATAGCCATACGTGCTTATGGAAAAGAACTTGCATGACAGGTTTTGTCCTACCCTCCCGTGGCAGCGGGGTCCTAATGGAAACTAAGGGATATTAAGGCCTCGTTTTAATAGAGAGCCGGACCAAAGAATTAGCACTTAGTGAATACATGAACTCCTCAAACTATGGTAATCACTGGAAAGAATCGCAATTATTGTCACCTTGGGGTATGCGGATCATAACTCATAATAGGTGTCTACAACTTGCAAGATAGGATCAAGAACACACATATATTCATGAAAATATAATAGGTTCAGATCTGAAATCATGGCACTCCGGCCCTAGTGACAAACATTAAGCATAGCAAAGTCATAGCAACATCAATCTCAGAACATAGTGGATACTAGGGATCAAACCCTAACAAAACTAACTCGATTACATGATAAATCTCATCCAACCGATCACTGTCCAACAAGCCTACGATGGAATTACTCACTCTCGGTGATGATCATCATGAAATTGGTGATGGAGGAAGGTTGGTGATGATGATGGCGACGAATCCCCCTCTCCGGAGCCCAAAACAGACTCCAGATCTGCCCTCCCAATGAAGAATAGGAGGTGGCGGCGGCTCCTTATCGTAAAATGCGATGAATCCTTCTCTCTAATTTTTTTTCTCCCCGAATAGGGTTATATAGAGTTGGAGTTGAGGTCGGAGGAGGTCCAGGGGGCCCACAAGCCCTCTAGGCGCGCCCCAGGGGGGCACGCCCCCAAGCTTGTGGGCACGCCCCCAAGCTTGTGGGCTCTTGGTGGACCCCCTCTGGTTAATTCATGCACTAGTATTTTTTATATATTCCACAAAAATTCTCCGTAAATTTTCAGGTCAATCCGAGAACTTTGATTTCTGCACAAAAATAACACCATGGCAATTATGCTGAAAACAACGTCAATCCGGATTAGTTCCATTCAAATCATGCAAATTAGAGTCCAAAACAAGGGCAAAAGAGTTTGGAAAAGTAGATACGATGGAGACGTATCACTCGGTAAAGAAGGATATTCCCTAAACAAGACTGCTAGCTGGTATGGACAGACTTGCTTTGCTTGCTTCCTAGCCACATATGCCCTATCCATCTTCCTTGAATATGAATGGTATATATAATAAATAGAAAATAAACTTCCTGTAGATTGCTCAAACAACGTAACATAATCAATGTGCCCCTATTCTCCTGAATCAAGACAAAAGGGATTCCAGGGCTCAAAGGACTTTTAAGCCCGGCCTCGCTCGATCAGAAAAGAAAAGCCCATTTTCAATTAACTGTTGAATGTCGTCAATCCACTTTCAATCAATCAACGACTACTCTTCTTCTATTATTAACGTCTTAAAGTGTAGCATTCAGAAAAGGTAAGGTTATGATACGTCTCCAACGTATCTATAATTTTTGATTGTTCCATGCTATTATATTATCTGTTTTGGATGTTTAATGGGCTTTAATATGCTCTTTTATATTATTTTTCGGACTAACCTATTAACCGAAGGCCCAGTGCCAGTTTCTGTTTTTTTTGCCTATTTCAGTGTTTTGTAGAAAAGGAATACCAAACGAAATCCAAATGGAATGAAACCTTCGCGATGATCTTTCTTGGAACGAAAGCAATCCAGAAGACTTGAAGTTGATGTCTGGAACTCCGCGTGGCGGCCACGAGGCAGGAGGGCGCGCCCAGGGGGGTAGGCGCGCCCCCACCCTCGTGGGCCCCATGGAGTTCCACCGATGTACTTCTTTCGCCTATATATACTCTTATACCCTTAAAACATCATGGGGGAGCCATGAAATCACTTTTCCACCGCCACAACCTTTTGTACCCATGAGATCCCATCTTGGGGCCTTTTTCGGCGATCTATCGGAAGGGGAATCGATCACGGAGGGCTTCTACATCAACACCATAGCCTCTCCGATGATGTGTGAGTAGTTTACCACAGACCTTCGGGTCCATTGTTATTAGCTAGATGGCTTCTTCTCTCTCTTTGGTTCTCAATACAAAGTTCTCCTCGATGTTCTTGGAGATCTATTTGATGTAATACTCTTTTGCGGTGTGTTTGCCGAGATATGATGAATTGTGGATTTACGATCAAGTTTATCTATGAATAATATTTGGTTCTACTCTGAATTCTTATATGCATGATTTGATATCTTTGCAAGTCTATTCGAATTATCGGTTTAGTTTGGCCTACTAGATTGATCTTTCTTGCAATGGGAGAAGTGCTTAGCTTTGGGTTCAATCTTGCTGTGTCCTTTCCAAGTGACAGTAGGGGCAGCAAGGCACGTATTGTATTGTTGCCATCGAGGATAAAAGATGGGGTTTATATCATATTGCTTGAGTTTATCCCTCTACATCATGTCATCTTGCTTAATGCGTTACTCTGTTCTTGCATCGAGAGTATTAAGTTCATAAGAACAGAGTAACACATTAGCCAAGATGACATGATGTAGAGGGATAAACTCAAGCAATCTTATATAAACCCCATCTTTTTATCCTCGATGGCAACAATACAATATGTGCCTTCTGCCCCTGCTGTCACTGGGAAAGGACACCGCAAGATTGAACCCAAAGCTAAGCACTTCTCCCATTGCTAGAAATATCAATCTAGTAGGCCAAACCAAACTGATAATTCGAAGAGACTTGCAAAGATATTAAATCATGCATATAAGAATTCAGAGAAGAATCAAATATTCTTCATAGATAATCTTGATCATAAACCCACAATTCATCAGATCTCGACAAACACACTTCAAAAAGTATTACATCGAATAGATCTCCAAGAGAATCAAGGAGAACTTTGTATTGAGATCCAAAGAGAGAGAAGAAGCCATCTAGCTAATAACTATGGACCCGAAGGTCTGTGGTAAATGGTGTTGATGTAGAAGCCCTTTGTGATCGATTCCCCCTCCGGCTGAGCGCCAGAAAAGGCCCCAAGATGGGATCTCACGGGTACAAAAGGTTGCAGCGGTGGAAAAGTGGTTTCGTGGCTCCCCCTGATGTTTTTAGGGTATAAGAGTATATTTAGGCGAAAGAAGTAGGTCGGTGGAGCTACGAGGGGCCCACGAGGGTGGGGGGCGCGCGTACCCCCCTCGGCGCGCCTCCCTGCATCGTGGCCGCCTCGTTGCTTCCTTGACGTCCACTCCAAGTCTCCTGTATTGCGTTTGTTCCAAAAACGATCTTCGCGAAGGTTTCATTCCATTTGGATCCCATTTTATATTCCTTTTCTGCGAAACACTGAAATAGGCAAAAAAAATAACAATTTGCATTGGGCCTTCGGTTAGTAGGTTAGTCCCAAAAATAATATAGAAGTGCATAATATAGCCCATTAAACATCCAAAACCGATAATATAATAGCATGGAACAATAAAAAATTATAGATACATTGGAGACGTATAAGTAATTTGCTTTGGTTATAAAATTAGTCCTAGTATGATGGGCATTCAAGATGGGTATAATAAAAACTTTCATATAGAGTGCATTGAATACTATGAGAAGTTTGATACTTGATGATTGTTTTGAGATATGAAGATGGTGATATTAGAGTCATGCTAGTTGAGTATTTGTGAATTTGAGAAATACTTGTGTTGAGGTTTGCAAGTCTCGTAGCATGCACGTATGGTAATCGTTGTGTAATAAATTTGAAGCATGAGGTGTTTCTTTGATTGTCCTCCTTATGAGTGGCGGTTGGGGACGAGCGATGGTCTTTTCCTACCAATCTATCCCCCTAGGAGCATGCACGTAGTGCTTGGTTTTGATGACTTGTAGATTTTTGCAATAAGTATGTGAGTTCTTTATGACTAATGTTGAGTCCATGGATTATACGCACTCTCATCCTTCCACCATTGCTAGCCTCTCTAGTACCGCGCAACTTTCGCCGGCACCATAAACCCACCATATACCTTCCTCAAAACAGCCACCATACCTACCTATTATGGCATTTCCATAGCCATTCCGAGATATATTGCCATGCAACTTTCCACCGTTCCATTTATTATGACACGCTTCATCATTGTCATATTGCCTTGCATGATCATATAGTTGACATCGTATTTGTGGCAAGGCCACCATTCACAATTTTTCATACATGTCACTCATGATTCATTGCCCATCCCAGTATACCGCTGGAGGCACTCATATAGAGTCATATTTTGTTCTAGTATCGAGTTGTAATCCTTGAGTTGTAAATAAATAGAAGTGTGATGATCATCGTTATTAGAGCATTGTCCCGTGTGAGGAAATAAAAAAAGGGAAATGCCAAAAAAAGAGAAGGCCCAAAAAAAGAGAAAGGCCAAATAAAAAAAGAGAAGGCCCAAAAAATGAGAGAAAAAGAGAGAAGGGGCAATGTGACTATCCTTTTCCACACTTGTGCTTCAAATTAGCACCATGATCTTCATGATAGAGAGTCTCTTATTTTGTCACTGTCATATACTAGTGGGAATTTTCGTTATAGAACTTGGCTTCTATATTCCAACAATGGGCTTCCTCAAAGTGCCCTAGGTCTTCGTGAGCAAGCAAGTTGGATGCACACCCACTTAGTTTCTTTTATTGAGCTTTCATACATTTATAACTCTAGTGCATCCGTTGCATGGCAATCCCCACTCACTCACGTTGATATCTATTGATGGACATCTCCATACCCCATTAATACACCTAGTTGATTGATACGTCTCCGTCGTATCTACTTTCCAAACACTTTTTCCCTTGTTTTGGACTCTAACTTGCATGATTTGAATGGAACTAACCTGGACTGACGCTGTTTTCAGCAGAATTGCCATGGTGTTATTTATGTGCAGAAACAAACGTTCTCGGAATGACCTGAAACTCCATGAAACTTATTTTTGGAAAATAAGAAAAATACTGGCGAAAGAATCAAGGCCAGGGGTCCCACACCCTGTCCACAAGGGTGGGGGCGCGCCTCCCCCTGGGCGCACCCCCTGCCTCGTGGGCCCCCTGGTGCTCCACCGACCTCAACTCCAACTCCACATATTCGTGTTCGGGGAGAAAAAATCAGATAGAAGGATTCATCGCGTTTTATGATACGGAGCCGCCACCAAGCCCTAAACTCTCTCGTGAGGGCTGATCTGGAGTCCGTTCGGGGCTCCGGAGAGGGGAATCCATCGTCGTCGTCATCATCAACCATCCCCATCACCAATTTCATGATGCTCACCGCCGTGCGTGAGTAATTCCATCGTAGGCTTGCTGGACGGTGATGGGTTGGATGAGATCTATCATGTAATCGAGTTAGTTTTGTTAGGGTTTGATCCCTAGTATCCACTATGTTCTGAGATTGATGTTGCTATGACTTTGCTATGCTTAATGCTTGTCACTAGGGCCCGAGTGCCATGATTTCAGATCTGAACCTATTATGTTTTCATGAATATATGTGAGTTCTTGATCCTATCTTGCAAGTCTATAGTCACCTACTATGTGTTATGATCCGGCAACCCCGAAGTGACAATAATAGGGACCACTCCCGGTGATGACCGTAGTTTGAGGAGTTCATGTATTCACTATGTGTTAATGCTTTGTTCCGGTACTCTATTAAAAGGAGGCCTTAATATCCCTTAGTTTCCATTAGGGCCCCGCTGCCACAGGAGGGTAGGACGAAAGATGTCATGCAAGTTCTTTTCCATAAGCATGTATGACTATATTCGGAATACATGCCTACATTACATTGATAAATTGGAGCTAGTTCTGTGTCACCCTATGTTATGACTGTTACATGATGAACCGCAACCGACATAATTATCCATCACCGATCCAACGCCTACGAGCTTTTCCTATATTGTTCTTCGCTTATTTACTTTTCCGTTGCTATTTGTTACAATCACTACAAAACCCAAAAATATTACTTTTGCTACTGTTACTTTTGCTACCGTTACCACTACTATCATATTACTTTGCTACTAAACACTTTGCTGCAGATATTAAGTTTTCAGGTGTGGTTGAATTGACAACTCAGCTGCTAATTCTTGATAATATTCTTTGGCTCCCCTTGTGTCGAATCAATAAATTTGGGTTGAATACTCTACCCTCGAAAGCTGTTGCGATCCCCTACACTTGTGGGTTATCAAGACTAATTTCTGGCGCCGTTGCCGGGGAGCATAGCTCTATTCTTTGAGTCACTTGGGATTTATATCTGCTGGTCATTATGAAGAACTTGAAAGATGCGAAAACAACAATTTATCGCTCAACTACGAGGGGAGGTAAGGAACTGCCATCTAGCTCTGCACTTGATTCACCTTCTGTTTTGAGTAAGCTTGCGACACCTAAACCTGCTACTGCTATTAATACTGATATGTCGCATGTTATTGATGATGCCACTTCTGCTATGCATGATACTTATGATGAAACTACTTCTATGCTTGATACTACTGTGCCACTTGGTGAATTTCTTGATGAACAACTTGCTAGGGCTAGAGAGAATGAAATTATTGATAATATTGAAGATAGTGATTATGAAGGCTCTACCCCTAATAAATATGAATTGCATGTTGTTCCCGAGGGCTATGTTATGGATGAAGAAACTAAAAGAGACTTTGTTGCTTGCAATGATAGAAGTGATCTTAAGAAATTAGTGGCTAAGCTTAAATAAAAATCTCTGAATGCTAGAATGAAGTATGATCCCGCTTATGCTACTTCACCTATCTTTATCACTGATAAGGATTATGAATTCTCTGTTGATCCTGATATAATTACTTTGGTTGAATCTGATCCTTTCTATGGCTATGAATCTGAAACTGTTGTGGCACATCTTACTAAAATGAATGATATAGCCACCCTATTCACTAATGATGAGAGAACTCGCTACTTTTATATCCTTAAAATACTTCCGTTCTCATTAAAGGGTGATGCTAAGATACGGTCTAATTCTCTTGCTCCTGGTTGTGTGCGTAGTCCCCAGGATATGATTTATTACTTCTCTGCTAAATATTTCCCTGCTCATAAGAAACAAGCTGCCTTAAGGGGAATATATAATTTTGGGCGAACTAAAGAAGAGAGTCTCCCACAAGCTTGGGGGAGGCTTCTCCAATTACTCAATGCTTTGCCTGATCATCCTCTCAAGAAAAATGAAATACTTGATATCTTTTATAATGGACTAACCGATGCTTCCAAGGACCACTTGGATAGTTGTGCTGGTTGTGTTTTCAGGGAAAGAACACCGGATGAAGCTGAAATTCTATTGAATAATATGTTGACTAATGAAAATAATTGGACACTTCCCGAGCCAATTCCTGAGCCTATTCCTAAACCTACTCAGAAGAAGAGGGGTGTTCTATTTCTCAGTCCTGAAGATATGCAAGAGGCAAAGAAATCTATGAAAGAAAAAGGTATTAAAGCCAAAGATGTTAAGAATTTACCTCCTATTAAAGAAATACATGGTCTTAATTTACCGCCTGTTGAAGAAATACATTGTCTTAATCCTTCACCTATTGAAGAAACACACGATCTTGATAACCCGACACAGGTAGTAAAGGTAAATTCTCTCTATTGATATGATAAAGCTGAAATCCCGCTTACTAAGTTTGCTAGCCAATGCTTAGATGAGTTTGATGATTTTATTGTTAAACAAGAAAACTTCAATGCTTATGTTGGTAGAGAAATAAAGCGCAATGCTAATATGCTTGAACACTTGGGTGATTATATGTCTAGAGTTAAAGGTGAACTTAAACTCATTAGTAAACATGCTTCTATGGTTACCGCTCAAGTAGAACAAGTACTTAAAGCTCAAAATGATTTGCTCAATGAATTAAATAGTAAGAATAATGATTATGATGTTAGAATGGCTACTAGAACTGGTAGAATGACTCAGGAACCTTTGTATCCTGAAGGCCACCCTAAGAGAATTGAGCAAGATTCTCAGAGAAATAATATAGATGCACCTAGTCCTTCTAAGAAAAAGAAAAAGAAAAATGATAGGACTTTGCCTGCTTCTAGTGAACCTATTGTAGACACACCTGAGAATCCCAACGATATTTCTATTTCTGATGCTGAAACACAATCTGGTAATGAACATGAACCTAGTGATAATGTTAATGATGATGTTCATATTGATACTCAACCTAGTAATGACAATGATGTAGAAATTGAACCTGATGTTGATCTTGATAACCCACAATCAAAGAATCAATGTTATGATAAGAGAGACTTTGTTGCTAGAAAGCACGGTAAAGAAAGAGAACCATGGGTTCAGAAACCCATGCCCTTTCCTCCTAAACCATCCAAGAAAAAGGATGATGAGGATTTTGAGCGCTTTGCTGAAATGATTAGACCTATCTTTTTGCATATGCGTTTGACTGATATGCTCAAAATGAATCCTTATGCTAAGTATATGACAGAAATTGTTACAAATAAGAGAAAGATACCGGAAGCTGAAATTTCCACCATGCTCGCTAATTATACATTTAAAGGTGGAATACCAAAGAAACTAGGAGATCCAGGAATACCAACTATACCATGCTCCATTAAAAGAAACTATGTTAAAACTGCTTTATGTGATCTTGGAGCCGGTGTTAGTGTTATGCCTCTCTCTTTATATCGTAGACTTGAATTGAATAAGTTGACACCTACTGAAATATCTTTGCAAATGGCTGATAAATCAACGGCTATACCTGTTGGTATTTATGAAGATGTGCCTGTTGTGGTTGCAAACGTTACTATTTTAATGGACTTTGTTATTCTTGATATTCCCGAGGACGATAGTATGTCTATTATTCTTGGAAGACCCTTCTTGAATACTGCAGGGGCTGTTATTGATTGCAACAAAGGCAATGTCACTTTTCATGTTAATTGTGATGAGCATACGGTACACTTTCCGAGGAAACAACCTCAAGTTCACAGTATCAATTCTATTGGAAAAATTCCAACGATTATTATTGGAGGTTTTGAATTTCCTCTTCCTACTGTCAAGAAGAAATATGATATTCTTATTGTTGGGGATGTGCATATCCCCGTTGAGGTAACCTAGTGCTATTCGAAAATTCTCTGGTTTCATGCAAGTCGGAATGAGTTTGTTAACAAGACCTGATCAACCTTGTTAGTGGATTCCTTTTGATGAGCATGAGATGGACGAAGTTAGAAAGCACAACTTTTTGTACTCTCCTTTTACTTTCTGTTATTTAGAAGGAATAAAGCAAAATAGTATTTTCTGTCTGTTTTCTGATTTATCTGTGCAATAAAAAATACCCCAAAAATAAAAGTTCTCAGAATGCCCCGAAAATGAAATATGATTTTTTCTAGAATATTTGAGAATATCTGGCACTGAGAACACATCAGGGGGAGCAAGCACCTGGCCACGAGGGTCCTGGGCGCAGCCACCCACCTGGGGCGCGCCCCTTGCCTCGTGGGCCCACGGTGGCTGCCCTCCACTTATTCCTGCACCCACACACTCCTTCTTCCTCCCAAAAAATCACCATCTAGCTCAAGCACGAGTTCTAGCTCATTTTGCTGCGATTTTCGATCTCCTTGCTCAAAGCCTCATTCACAAAACTGCTTTGGGGGATTGTTCCTTGGTATGTGACTCCTCCAATGGTCCAATTAGTTTTTGTTCTAGTGCTTTATTCATTGCATATTTTTGCTGCTTGGGTGACCAGGTTCTTGAGCTCGCATGTCAAATTTATATGGTTACAAGTAGTTCTAATGCATGATATAGGCTCTAGGCACTTGTAGGAGTAGTTGCTATCAATTTTGTTGAGTTTGGTTCACTTTTATTTGAAGTTACTAAAAATTTCAGAAATTTTTCAGAGGAAGAAATATGTTTAGGAAAATGTATCAAGGTGGTTCTTCTAGGAAGCGAGGACCCAGGCTTGCAATGCGCGATGCGGACGATGAACCACCAAGGGACGCTCCAGTGCGGGCTTGTGAATGGCCTTCAGAGGACTTCATGGATCAAGCAGGAATCAAGGAAGAATTTAACACATATTTGCGTAACGCTGATCTTGTGAGCTTCGAAGCCGAGAAGTGCTGCCAGTACCACTATCTCACTAGTTCCTTTGTGAGGAGGTTTGAATTTTCATCTTCACGTAATTCTCAAACTGTCCTGTTTGATCTTTATGAAAATTCTTATACTATGGACTTAGAGATTTTACCACTGCTTGCAAACTTCGACAATGGGGTAGTCCTAGTGAACCTCGCAAATCTGAATTTAGAGATTTTCTTGCTAATATAACTGTGGCGGAATATAGAGATATAACACAAGCTACCATAGGGAGCATTCATTTTCCTGCTATACATTATTTTGCTCTCTTTATAGGTAGGTGCATAAATGGTAAGGATGAAGCATGTCACATGTGTGTCCCTGATCTCAGTGTTCTCAGGAGTGCTGTACTAGGAGATAAACATTACAATTTGGGAGCCATTGTTGCACGTAGGTTGCATCATAATAAAATTAATGGAGATTTCTTTGGTGGGATTCATGCAACCCGTTTAGCTAACTTTCTTGGTATTTCTATACGTGAGAATGATATTGAGTTGCCTCCTGTTTATTTAGATTATGATGTTATGGTTCGCCATTAGTTTGTTGAGAGGGATGGACCTCCCTTCCAGTACCGACTAATCTTTGACAAACGTCGCGCTGTCCATATTACTCTCCTGCTCCTGCCTTCTTTGATTATCAGGCAAAAGGAAGATATGTTATTACCCAAGAGGAGGCAGATGAGTACGAGAGGAGGGCGGAGGCAGCTTGCCGCCACGCTGCAGCTCAGGAGGCAATAACCGCTGCATCCCAGTACGACCCCAACTACAATTTTGGATATCCGCCAGGCCATCCGTGGCTATAAACCAACTTAGGCCAAAAGCCTAAGCTTGGGGGAGTATGTATTTCTCACCGACATTACATTCATGTTCACACACTCATTGCCAGTTGTCGGTGCTCATACTCTTTCATTGTACTACCCATGCTAGTTTATTTTCTTTTTAGTCTTCTTCTTGTGTGTTTGAAAAACCTTAAGAAAAACCAAAAAAATCAGTTGTAGCTTTTAGCTAGTTTACTTTCATGCTTGTAGTAGTAGTAATTAAAAGAAAACCCAAAAAGATTTATCGTTCTTCTTTTGCTTGTTGGGAGCTTTCCCGTGTAAATAGTTTTATTTCTTTTCTTTTATTTGGGGGTCGATAGGAGAAGACCATAATTAAATTGTTGAAGTGGCTCTTATATGCATTATTGCTGATTTAACCAAGAGCCCATATTGCCTTGTCTTCTCCTGTTTATTGAATGCCTGCAGATTCCAGCTTAGTCCAATGCACGTGCACTATTATTATTATACACACCGTTCAGTCGTGCAAGCGAAAGGCAATAATGACGATATATGATGGATTGATTGAGATGGGAAAAGCTGGTATGAACTCGATCTCTCTTGTTTTTGTAAATATGATCAGTTCATCATTCCTGATTCAGCCTATTATGACTGATCATGTTTGCAATGACAATTAGAGATTATAGTTACTTATGCCATGCTTAATTAGCTATGAGTTATAATGGTTTACCTTGCGTGCCAACATGCTATTAAAATGGTTGTGATGTGGTATAGTGGGGTGGTATCCTCCTTTGAATGATTTGAGTGACTCGACTTGGCACATGTTCACGCATGTAGTTGAAACAAATCAACATAGCCTTCACGATATTTATGTTCATGGTGGATTATATCCTACTCATGCTTGTACTCAATGTTTATTAATTTTAATGCATGTTCATGACTGTTGTCGCTCTCTAGCTGGTCGCTTCCCGGTCTTTTGCTAGCCTTCACTTGTACTAAGCGGGAATACTGCTTGTGCATCCAATTCCTTAAACCCCAAAGTTATTCCATATGAGTCCACCATACCTTCCTATATGCGGTATTTACCTGCCGTTCCAAGTAAATTTGTATGTGCCAACCTCTAAACCTTCAAATGAAATTATGTTTTGTATGCTTGAATAGCTCATGTATCAACTAGGGCTGTCTATATCTTCCATACTAGGTGGGTTATTCTCAAGAGGAGTGGACTCCGCTCCTCACTCACGAGAACATGGCTGGTCACCGGGATGCCCAGTCCCACGCTTTATGCAAACTAAATCAAAATAATTGCAAACAAAACTCCCCCGGGGATGTTGCTAGTTGGAGGCACTCGTTGTTTCGAGCAAGCCATGGATTGATGCTTGTTGGTGGTGGGGGAGTATAAACTTTACCATTATGTTTGGGAACCGCCTATAACGTGTGTAGCATGGAAGATATCGCCATCTCTTGGTTGTTATGTTGACAATGAAAGTATGCCGCTCAAAATATTATTTATCTCTATTTCAAAATCAAGCTCTGGCACCTCTACAAATCCCTGCTTCCCTCTACGAAGGGCCTATCTATTTACTTTTATGTTGAGTCATGACCCTCTTATTCAAAAGCACCAGTTAGGGAGCACCGCTATCATTTTCATCCATTACTATTAATTTATATTGGGTATGACTATGACTGGATCTCTTTTACCATGAATTACAATGTCTAGTCAATCCTTGATCTTTAAAGGTGCTCTACATTTATGTTTTGTGGTCTCAGAAAGGGCTAGCGAGATACCATCTTCTTATATCATATTTGTCGGTGTATAAAAAGAGGGGTACACTTTTTATACCCCTATACCTGTGAACGGGCAGTCAGAGCCGCGCCCACGGCCACGCCAAGCAGAGCAAGGAAGGAGAGCCAAGGTGAGACCAGAGCGCGATTTGACCAAGGGCGACACCGAGGCCAAAAACCACAAGAAGCAAAGGGACGAGGCAGGCTCCCCCGGCAAGATCCTTGCCGGGGACAGCCTTAGCAGCCACGGCGAGACCCTTGCCGGGGCAGCTCACCCCGCACCAACAGAGCGAGTCACCCTTGAGCCCACGGCCTCTAGCGTAGTCTACTACGTTGAGACAAGGGATCAGGAGACACCTCCTTGGTGGCATGCAAATCTTCGTCAAGATCATAAACATTCAAGATCAGATGAGCAGTAGAAGACGACGACCCTTGGCGGGATCCCAGCCAAGGAGAACCACAAGACCCCCAGCAAGTGCCTTGCCAGGGACGACAGTGAACGCCACGGCAAGGCCCTTGCCGGGGCCCCGGCAAGACCCTTGCCGATGACATCAACAGGGCCACCATCAGGCCCGCACTAGCCAAGTCTCCACCGCCGTTCACCTGCAGCTGCCGACCCAACCAGCTGGGCAGGCACCTGCGTGGCAACATGAAGCCCTTCGTGGAGGCTCTACCACCGTGCCACCTCAGCTGCCTGCCTGCCTACATGGCACCCCATGCATCGCTGGCCGGAGCGCGTGTCAAAGCTTGGAGGAGCGGCGACGGACGGGATAGGCCCTGTTTCCACCCCCGATAAAGCAAGAGGACACCTAAGCTACGCATTAAATGCGTCTTGTCTTGTAATGGGAGGGAGAACCTCGCAACTCTGTACCCTTTCCACCTCCCGTGTGCCACTGTGGCAACCCCTTTTTCCCTATAAAAGGAGGCCCGAGGCGACCAGGAGAAGGATTCGGCTTTTTGGAGCTCGTTACACCCCGTAGCTAGCTCAAGAGCTCAGAATACATCCACCAAAGCAGGACTAGGGTTTTACGCACTCCGCGGCCCGAACCTGGATAAACGAACTGCGTGCTCTCTGTCAGATCCACTCTTCTCTCAACCCCGCGCCCCGCCAACCGTAGTAGGGATTCTTGTGATCCCATAGGTGTCGTTTCCACCGACATCTTTGGCGCGCCAGGTAGGGGGTGCGCAGTTGTGAGAATCGGCGTTAGCAGCTAGTCAAGCGGCTCTTCATCGCCATGGCTCTTAAAGAAGAAGGAGGGCCAGAAGATCAGCGCCAGTACAGCTACAAACAGAAGCTAAGTCACACTGAACCCTGGATATTCCCATTCTTTTATATGAGGTTATTCTCCTCGGAGATGTCATTCTTTGTATGAAAAACCTGTACGCAAAAGGGGCCCTCCGCAATCGGCAACGCCTTTGTTCTGTTTCAAGTCCGCTCAACAGCTCAAACGGCTGCGTTGAAAACGGTAGGGTAGCCTTCCGCAATTGGCAAGGCTCTCGACTCTGACTCGAGTCAAACTCGACAGTTCGAGCGGCTACATTAAGGGCGGTAAGGTGGTTCGCCCGGCAGCACGCACACCCGGCAGGCCAATGGGGACCCGTCCCCAAAACGCCGCCCTGGGTTTCCGCGCCAGCAAGCCTACCCAGCTAGCGTAGGGTGGACATACAAAGGTACAACAAACATGAAAATAGCATGCATAATCTCAAAATATTGCAAAGTTATATTACACCAAATTGTTGCCGCGGTTCTAACTAGAGATAGCAATTGTCTTAGTTGTGAACCCGCAGCAGCGATAAGAAAACGGGGCGCCTAATCCCGGCGCTGGCCTGCCACCCTGAGAATTCCGCCGACTCGGCTGATGATGGGCTCAATGCACTCCCTGAGCGGCGCAAGGTCGGTCCCCTCCGTCAAGCTCTCCAGCGCGGTGTCGAAGTCGAGGTCGGGGTTCCAGTGCGCCACCTTGGTGAGAACCTTGGTCATGGCGCCCCGACAAAGCATCCGGGACTCATCGGCCAGTTCAGCCGCCCAGCTGGCGTGGAGGCACTCCAGAGCACCGACGACCTTCTCAAAGAACGTGGTCAGGCTGCAATTGGTGCTCACGCCCCGTTCCGGGACATACCTCACGTCCGGCATCCCCATGATGGCCAACTGTGCGGCAGCCTGGTTGGCGACGGTGGAGAGGCGATCGAGCCAACGACTCTCGCCCTCCACATGCTCCGCAAAGTTGAGGCCCTCGGTCTTCCGCAACAGCTTCTCGCCCTACAGCTCCTTAGCCAGGGTTTCTTCTCGGGTTGTAGCCTCCGACAACACCTTCTCGAGGCCCTCCAGCTTCAGCTTGAGGTCTTTGATGGAGTTGTTGGCCTCGGAGAGCTCCCCAGCCTTGCTGACAATCGCGCCCTGCGCCTCCATCAAGGCACTGTTGAGCGTGTCCTTTTCCTGGGACAGTTTCAGGGCCTGCTCCTTCAGCCTGTCGCGCTCTGCCTCCAGCTCCTCCATCTTGCCGGCGTGAACCTGGGCCCGGGCATTGAGTGCCTCCTTGTGCCTCTGCTCCAGCTCACCGGTCCACTACAAGACAAGCTTCTCCACCTTTGCATCCTTGCCGCGAAGTGTGGCGGCGAGCTTCTCCTCGGGTGCATCAAGCTCCTCCTCCTGAGAGTTCAGCGCGGCCTCGCGCTAGGTCCGAACGGCCTCGGCGGCCTCGGCCGAGTTCTTCGCCGCCTCCCGAGCTTTCTCGACGTCGGCGAGCTTCATGGTGAGCTCCACGTCGCGCCTGGCGTGCTCGCCCTGGGCAGCCTTGAGCTCCTCGTGGGCCTGGCGGAACCAGTTCTGCGCTTCGGCGACGCGCTCCTGGAGACCCGCCTCTGCTTTCTCCACCACTGCCGTCCTGGACTTCACCTTGTCCAGGCGGGCGCGGTAGAGCGCCTGGAGCTTCCGGAAGCTGGCGCCCATGGCCTGGAGGAGCCGCTCCTCCTGCGAGCCATCACAACCAACAATTGGCTCGTCGACGACTCCAAGCCCGGCAGCGGCAAGCACCTCGTCGTCGAACACCTCTCCCTTGGCGGGTGCCCTGGTGCTCGACATGCCTGGGAGGTGAACGAACAAGTCGTCGCTCACCCTCAGGTACTTGCCGGAGCCGAAAGCAGCAGAGGAGGAAGGCTGGTCGCCAGCCTCCTCCTCCTCCTCCTCGGCTGCGGCCCCGCTGGCCTCCCCGGCAGGCCCCTTGCCGGGCTCCTCAGCGGCAGCCTTGTCGGCCTCCCCGGTGGGCCCCTCGGCGGCCTCCTCATCAGCGACCTTGGTGGCCTCCCCGGCGGCGGCCTTGGCGGCCTCCTCGGCAGCAGCTTTGTCGGCCTCCTCGGCAGCCCCCTTGGCGGCCTCTTCCGCGGCGATCCTCTCGGCGTCTGCCTCGGCGGCCTTGGCGACACCCACAATCATGGCGTCCACGTCCTCTAGATCTACCAAAGAGGAATCCGGGCGCCGAAGACAGGTGTGAGACAAAGCCCAGACCAAGAACCAGAAAGAAGAAGAAGCAGGGACGAACGGCGAGCGACCTACCGGTGCCCGGCCGGGAAGCAGAAGTCCCCTCCCCGTCAACATTTGGCGCCGAGGCAAAGCCACCGGCGCCCAAGTTCTCTTCCTCCTCCTCCATGGGTGTGGGCCCGTGGCTTGGTGCCCTTGCCGGGGACGCCCCTCGGGGCGGCGTGGTTGATGGGGGCGGCATGTTGGGAGTGGCCCCTTGTGGCTCCTCCTGATGCTGCTCCCCTCCTGCACACCTAGCAAGGTCAGCACCAAAACATCGCGGCCCTGACACATGTCGAAGAGAGAAGAATGATGAACTTACGCTAGGGGCTTTGCCGGGGGCTGCTGTCCGGGCTGCTCAACACCACCAAGGGCGCCCTCGAAGCACCGGCCGGGGGCTGGCCACCCGTCGAGACCTTGGCCCTTTTTGCTCTCTGGGCCAGCGTCTCCGCGTCCCTGCCAAGACAAAAACAAGTCAAGATCAGTACCACAGAGTGGGGAGGCAGAGATAACAAAAAAGGAACCAGACACTTACTCGTCGTCCACCTCCTCCTCTGCGGTCTTCCTCTTCCTCCTCGAACCGAGGGATCCAAAATCATAAGTGATCCCCGCACCGACGTTCGCTGAGGGAGGGGAGGAAGGCGGCGTTTGGGCATGCCTGGATGAAGAAGAGGCGGCTGTCTTCTTCTTCACCGTGACCTTCACCGGCTTCTTCGCCGTCCCGGCCCTCGTGTAGGGCCGAGACCCCTCCAAGGTCAGCCGTGGCTACGCAGCCCTGCCAGGCCGGACCGGCTCGCTAGAGCTGGCCCGCCGCAGGACTCGCCCCCTCCCCACGGGTGGCGCCGGATCTGTGGTCTCCTCCTCCTCCGACCATGATGACTCGCCGGTCACATCCTCAACCAGTGGAACCTCGGTGCCGGCGCTGCTAGCTCCCCCGACGGCCACCGCCCACCGGGTAAGCTCCTCCTCCTCCGCGGCCGCCGCGGCCTTGTCCTCCACACCGCCATCGTCGCCGGCCTCCCTGGCGAGCTGTGCCTTCCTCGCCTTGGTGGCGATGTAATCCAGCTCCGCCTGGGAGGTGTCTTGGACAAGCAGCCGCTCGGCATCGGCATCAACATACCTCTCGTGCAGGGTGTCGAAGAACTGCTGCACTTCTGCATCCTTCGGCTCCTTCCAGCTCGGGACGGGGCCGTGCGCGTTGCAGTCCGGCATCATGGCAATTATCGCGGACCGACACGAGTTGTTGCACAACGGGACCACCCCCATTGGAAGCTTGAACAACAGCCCCTTGAGGACCTTGCCGGCCTTCGCGGCGGCCCTCGCAACCTTGCCGGTCCGCTCAACCTCGCCGTCGCGGCCCACGTCAAGCTGGAAAATCCACTAGCAGAAGTGGGAGTGCGCCATCACCGTAAAGTTGTGGTCGAGGCCTGGGCGGAGTCGCATGATGTCAGCAGGGTTCATGAAGATCCAGATTGGCCTCCCCTTGTTATGCAGCAAAGCGATCTGGCGACGGATGAAATCCACCCCGATCATTTCGAGGGTGAGCCCAACCTGAGTAAGCCGGAGAATTTTGGTGGTAGCAACAGAGAGCCTTCCGTCAGCGGCATCAACATCACTCCAGTCGCTACCACGAACTGGCGGTGCCCGGCGATCTTTGCAGAACGCCGGCGGGTTCTCCTCCTCAATCCAGCACCACCGGCCCCGCCACTCATCCCACCTCTCCTTCATGGCGTCGTCCGGGTACGCCTCCTTGGATCTTGGGATCCAGGTGATGCAACCAGAGGTGGCACCCCCTGTCTGGATCCGAGGGTAGAAGTAGTGGCGGAAAAGCGCCATGTTGGGATACACCCCGGCAAAGCCTTGGCAGAGGTGCGTGAAAAGGGCCATGCACGCCACCGCGTTCGGAGTAAAATCCAAAAGACGAAAACCGAAGGTGTGCATGATGTCGCTGAAGAAATTGGAAAAAGGAGGACAGAGCCCGTAAGAAAAATAATCAATGAAGAAGGGATACCGATTTGAGGCAGGCTCGGCACAGGCGGCAGGGATGACGCGCGTAGCCGGGTGCACGAAGGGTAAAAGGAACAGTGTGCCCACGGTTATCCCTTTTTATGGGGAAAGCCGCGGGCCGCGCTGCCCATTTACTGCGATATGACGCATGCGTGTGAAAACCACCCCACGCATGCCGCCCATGTCACGCACACCCCTCCACGCTGCGCCGCGCGCGCGGGTCGTGGGAAGCATAGCGCGCGAAAGGTCTTACCACGGTAAAAACCGCCACGCCTGCCCGCGCACCGTTCTGGGCCTAGCCCAACAACGCGTCGCACTTATGTGTGGCCCAGGCCCGGGGGCTCCTGTCGGTGTACAAAAAGAGGGGTACACTTTTTATACCCCTATACCTGTGCACTGGCAGTCGGAGCCGCGCCCACGGCCACGCCAAGCAGAGCAAGGAAGAAGAGCCAAGGTGAGACCAGAGCGCGAGTTGACCAAGGGCGACACCGAGGCCAAAAACCACAAGAAGAAAAGGGACGAGGCAGGCTCCCCCAGCAAGATCCTTGCCGGGGACAGCCTTAGCAGCCCCGGCGAGACCCTTGCCGGGGCAGCTCACCCCACACCAACAGAGCGAGTCACCCTTGAGACCACTTCCTCTAGCGTAGTCTACTACATTGAGACAAGGGATCGGGAGACACCTCCTTGGTGGCATGCAAATCTTCGTCAAGATCAAAAACATTCAAGATCAAATGAGCATTAGAAGACGACGACCCTTGGCAGGATCCCAGCCAAGGAGAACCACAAGACCCCCGGCAAGCGCCTTGCCGGGGACGACAGTGAACGCCACGGCAAGGCCCTTGCCGGGGCCCCGGCAAGACCCTTGCCGAGGACATCAACAGGGCCACCATCAAGCCCGCACTAGCCAAGTCTCCGCCGCCGTTCGCATGAAGCTGCCGACCCAACCCGCTGGGCAGGCACCTGCGTGGCAACATGCGGCCCTTCATGGAGGCTCTACCACCGCGCCACCTCAGCTGCCTGCCTGCCTACATGGCACCACATGCATCGCTGGCCAGGGTGCGTGTCAAAGCTTGGAGGAGCGGCAACGGATGGGACGGGCCCCATTACCACCCCTGATAAAGCAAGAGGACACCTAAGCTACGCATTAAATGCATCTTGTCTTGTAATGGGAGGGAGAACCTTGCAACTCTGTACCCTGTCCACCTCCTGTGTGCCACTGTGGCAACCCCTTTTTCCCTATAAAAGGAGGCCCGAGGTGACCAGGAGAAGGATTCGGCTTTTTGGAGCTCGTTACACCCCGTAGCTAGCTCAAGAGCTCAGAATACATCCACCAAAGCAGGACTAGGGTTTTACGCACTCCGCGGCCCGAACCTGGATAAACGAACCGCGTCCTCTCTATTAGATCCGCTCTTCTCTCAACCCCGCGCCCCGCCAACCGTAGTAGGGATTCTGGTGATCCCATAGGTGTCGTTTCCACTGACAATATTATGATTGTTTTGAGAAAGTGTTGTCATCCGAGATTTATTATTATTGCTCGCTAGTTGATTATGCCATTGATATGAGTAAACATGAGACCTAAGTGTTATTGTGAATATGGTTAGTCATAATCTTTGCTGAAAACTTGAATGCTGGCTTTACATATTTACAACAACAAGAGCAAACAGAGTTTGTAAAAGTTTTTCTTTATCACTTTCAGTTTATCAACTGAATTGCTTAAGGACAAGCAAAGGTTTAAGCTTGGGGGAGTTGATACATCTCTGTCGTATCTACTTTTCCAAACACTTTTGCCCTTGTTTTGGACTCTAACTTGCATGATTTGAATGGAACTAACCCGGACTGACGCTGTTTTCAGCAGAATTGCCATGGTGTTATTTATGTGCAGAAACAAACATTCTCGGAATGACCAGAAACTCCACAGAACTTATTTTTGGAAAATAAGAAAATACTGGCGAAAGAATCAAGGCCAGGGGGCCCACACCTGTCCACGAGGGTGGGGGGCGCGCCCCCCTGCCTCATGGCCCCCCTGGTGCTCCACCAACCTCAACTCCAACTCCATATATTCGTGTTCGGGGAGAAAAAAATCAGAGAGAAGGATTCATCGCGTTTTACGATACGGAGCCGCCGCCAAGCCCTACACTCTCTCGGGAGGGCTGATCTGGAGTCCGTTCGGGGCTCCGGAGAGTGGAATCTGTCGCCGTCGTCATCATCAACCATCCTCCATCACCAATTTCATGATGCTCATCACCGTGCGTGAGTAATTCCATCGTAGCTAGGCTTGCTGGATGGTGATGGGTTGGATGCGATCTATCATGTAATCGAGTTAGTTTTGTTAGGGTTTGATCCCTAGTATCCACTATGTTCTGAGATTGATGTTGCTACGACTTTTCTATGCTTAATGCTTGTCACTAGGGCCTGAGTGCCGTGATTTCAGATCTGAACCTATTATGTTTTCATGAATATATGTGAGTTCTTGATCCTATCTTGCAAGTCTATAGTCACCTACTATGTGTTATGATCCGGCAACCCCGAAGTGACAATAATCGGGACCACTCCCGGTGATGACCGTAGTTTGAGGAGTTCATGTATTGACTATGTGTTAATGCTTTGTTCCAGTACTCTATTAAAAGGAGGCCTTAATATCCCTTAGTTTCCATTAGGACCCCGCTGCCACGGGAGGGTAGGACAAAAGATGTCATGCAAGTTCTTTTCCATAAGCACGTATGACTATATTCGGAATACATGCCTACATTACATTGATGAATTGGAGCTAGTTCTGTGTCACCCTATGTTATGACTGTTACATGATGAACCGCATCCGACATAATTATCCATCACCGATCCAATGCCTACGAGCTTTTGCTATATTGTTCTTCGCTTATTTACTTTTCCGTTGTTATTTATTACAATCACTACAAAACCCAAAAATATTACTTCTGCTACTGTTACTTTTGCTACCGTTACCACTACTATCATATTAATTTGCTACTAAACACTTTGCTACAGATATTAAGTTTCCAGGTGTGTTTGAATTGACAACTCAGCTGCTAATACTTGAGAATATTCTTTGGCTCCCCTTGTGTCGAATCAATAAATTTGGGTTGAATACTCTACCCTCGAAAGCTGTTGTGATCCCCTACACTTGTGGGTTATCATTGATGTGAGACCATCTTCCTTCTTTTTGTCTTCTCCACAACCACCATTCTATTCCACCTATAGTGCTATGTCCATGGCTCACGCTCATGTATTGCGTGAAAGTTGAAAAAGTTTGAAAATACTAAAGTATGAAACAATTGCTTGGCTTGTCATCGGGGTTGTGCCTGATTTGAGCATTTTGTGTGATGAAGATGGATCATAGCCAAACTGTGACAACCTGGTTTTTGCCCTCTCTTCTTTTTCTGATTTTTATTTGGTTTTTATTTGAATTTGGAGTTTTGGATCATTTTAGTTGGACTTAAACACTTGGGCATCACCTTGATTTTCACCCAAGTGACTCATCCCTCTCCCTAGCCATCATTTCTTCTCTCGTTAACCTCAAAATAATATTATGAATATTTTTCTTAAATGAAAAATATTCATTTCTCCTCCAAAACCCTAACCAGCCACATGTGTTCCAAAGCAACCCCTATTTTTTTGCCCACAAAAATCTGAGAAAATTCCCAAATATTCTTTGAACCCTAGGGTACCTTTCTGAGCAAAAATATTGCATCACTTTTTGGTATATTTTTGCTACAGAAAATATTTTCTGTTCTGACCAGAAATAGTAGTTTCTACAGCAAGTACCATATTACTTGATCTAATACTGCTGAATTTTCTTGTGCATCACTACCTTCCTAGATGATTGCTAACCTCCAAAGCTCAGCTCCCAACTCCTACTAATTTAACCATAGTTAACGCTCAAAGTTACTGCCTAGAAACTTACCAGGAAGTGAAACTCCAACATACAACACTTGGGCTCAACTCAAAGCATTGGCACAACCCAAAATACTAAGGACTACACGCCAGACATGAAATTGGGGCCAGCCGTGGCTCTATGCTGAAGTGCACGCGGTGACCACGCGTGTGCACGGTGCCAGCATGCTAGGCGACGCGCTCTAAGTGCCGCCGAGCGATCTGTTCGTCGTGTGCTCGCTTCCCCGGCTGCCGCACCTCGCCAAACTTTGCCACCATCACCGTCTCGACGCCCTTAACCCCCTCTTGGCGCTCGCCGACGCCAGAGCTCGCCGCAGCGAGCACAGGCTCGACCCGGCCACCAGAACAGTGCACCACGCACTGTGTTCGTCGCCACCCTCTCGTTCCTGTGCTCGTCGTCACCCTCTCACAGTGCCCGCGTGAGCTGCGTCGCCTTCCCCTCGCTCACTGACATCGTTCGTCGCCGGGCGCCATGTCTAGGTGTCCTCGGGCGGAGCCCGATCCCCTCACCTCGCTCGCTTATAAATGCAGCCCTCTCCTGCCCTCTCGAGCATCACAAACTCACCTCACACACTCCATAAGACAGTAGGAAGCCGTAGCCCGGCCGGGCAGGCCTGAGGCCGCCATCCCCAAGCTCGAGCTCGCCGGCGATCCCCGCGGTTCGCCCCCACCGCTCCAGCCCCTCCCAGGCTCAGGCTACTCTTCCAGAGCCTCCGTCGTGCTACAGTGGTGCCATCAGACCCATTTGGAGCCACTGGTGCACCTCCCGTCGCCGTCATCCCCAACTCCGGCGACCTCTGCTCTCTGTCGCCGCTGGAGAGGCTCGTTTCGACGTCGTCCGACCATCCCTAGGTATTCTGCGGGTACGGGCAGGTGCGCCTCGGTCTTCTCTGTCGATCTATCCCTCTAGATCTGGCCAAGGTGCCCTCCTCGCCGGCGTGTGCTTCGGCGGAGCCCCGCCGTGCTCTGTTTCTGTCTCCCCCTACCTCTCACCTGACCAGGAGGGCCCGCTGTCAGCCACTCTGGCCGCGCCCAAAGCGGTACGAGTGGTGGCGCCCCGCGGGTTTACGTCTTCGACGTCACCCCCTAGTTCTGTTTTTATTTAAATTAAATTCAAATTTAACCAAAGAGATTCAAACAGCCACAACTTTTTAACCATAAGTCCAAATGAATTGATTCTTTTTTGCATTGTGTTCTTAATGAAAATATCTAGCACCTCACCAAAAATGAGATTTTTACCTGCTGTTTAGAATTTCTGGTGATTTTCAGAATGTTTCTTGATGTTTTCTTTTTATATTTTAATTTCTTTCAGAGGTGAAGCTTGTCTTGAGGATCACCAGGAGGAGTGTGAACCTCACCTGCACTAAGGCAAGCCACAACAACATTTTTGTGGTGCCATTGCAATATTTGTGATTTTTCAACTTGAATAAATGTTTTAGTTCATGCATTTAAATCACTTAAATAACTATATATATTATGTTGGATGCTTGTTTAGCTTGATATGGTTAGTATACATTAGTTTGAAGCTAACTAAGTTAGTTTAAGTCAGCAGAAGTAATGCTTGGTGGTGAAGTAATAAAATGACTATGAAAAAGATTTAGTTTGGTGAATATTTTCTTAAATGAGGAAATGATTTATATTAAGTTACTAGCATGGTGAAGCTTGCTAAATAAATATAACCAGAGAAAGGTTATGAGTTGTTGATATGTATGGTTACTACTTGATGAAGTTGACCCATTTATTTTCAATGATAAGTGATGCATGTTATATGATTGCATTTTCATGGCATATCATGACACCGGTTATTTTCATTTTAAGTTGAACCTGATAATAACTCAACTTGAACATATCGTTGATCCGGTCATGGTGCCACTGAATCGAGTTTTTCCCAGTGCAACCACATTTGCCTTTATGGGAAGGCCTTTATTCGGTCCGTTGTCATGCCTCTGGTCGGTGCCTCCAACGAGGGAAGGTTATGGGCATGCATTACCCTGGCCCGATAAGCAGACATAACCTTGTGTGCCCATTGTTGTTATGGTACCTTATCCTCGTTTGGGACCGTTTATGTCTTTGCCTCGACGGTGGCCGTTGGTGTCTTTGGTAGACACGGGGCCACCCAGGACTTAGCCTAGTGGGGAGTGAGTTGGAGTGGCCGGGAGAGTGTCATGGAAATGGAGGGGTTTCGTCGGAATGCCGTTGGTCCACCTGAATGGGAGTACGAGGCCATGGATTTCGTGGTGTGGGTACAGTGCGCTACCTCTGTAGGGTGTATTCAATCTATCGATAGCCGAGTCCACGATTACGGACACAACTCGAAAGTAGGTCACACCATGGATCAACGTTTAAATAATCTTGCACACTAAAGCTAATAACTTTGCACTGTTGGAAAGAGGATGGTTGAGAAACCATTTTGATGATGGAGACCAAGTTGTTGGTCAGTTTGTGATCCGAGAAAGATCGCCGTTTGGTTACGAGGTAACCCATTTAAAGACCAAGATGTTGGTCCGTTTGTGATCCGAGAAAGATCACTGTTTGGTTATGAGGTAACCCGTCTGGTAAGCAAGTCTGAGGGGCTTGTGGCACGAGATCTTATTCATTGCATCCCTAGTATGTTCTTGCATTGATGATAATATGCTTAAGATCATGATATTGCTTGTCATTATGTTTATGCTTGTTGTGAGATTGCAAGTACATTCAATGTACTGACCCGGCGTGTCATGCCATATTTCAGGAAAGTCTCGTTCGAACGGAGTGCTGTCCGAGTCTAGATCGTGTCCACATCGGTGTCCCTGTGCTATGGAGTTCCGCTACGTCGTCGTTCTGCTACCGCGTAGTTGTCGTGATCGAGCCCCCCTTTATGTTCACTAAATAATGTACATATTGTTCAGCCCCACCGTGTGTGCCGCTTGGTCTCGCAACTTGTTGTAATATGAACTATGTTCCGCTAGCATCAATAAAGCGGTTATTTTCTGTACCAAGATGTTGTGTATTGCCAGAAGACAAGATCTCTGGGCTGGCAATGCAAGGTAAACCGGTTGCTCTGAGCCGGGGTGCCACAACGCTTGGTATCAGAGCCGCGCTGACTGTAGGACACGCTCGACTACCACGTGTTAACTGGACGCTAGTTAGACTAAAAATTGAGTGCCGATAGTGTTTGTAGTTGATTGTTGCCTTGCATGCACTCGTTTTATTTTTATTCTAACCTACTAATGGCCGTGAGCGTAGATGGCTCCGGTGGCACATCCGTGCCAGTTGCAGCTGATGCCATACACGTCGCCGCATCTCCTTCGTAACGTGTGGCGTCGGTTGTACCCTCTTGGTGACGACCCAGCCTATCGTGTGTACCGGGAGCGTCTAGCAGACTCGGTGTATGAGTATCACGCAGTGGTTACTCTGCGCACCAGTTCATCTTCCAACACTTACATTCGTACCTCTAGGAGTGGTTTCGCTTCTACCGCTTCCCAGGCTATCCAGTTTGCTGCATTTGAGGTCCTCGTCGAGTTGCGCTATAACGAGGTCCGGATGCAGAACCACCCAGGTTTCCACTACTATCCCTCCTTGCATGATAATGGTCGTGTCCGTTTTCCTATCATTGATCCGTAGTCTGATAGTACGGCTAGCCACCTTTCTCGCTACATCACTGCTAGCTACCTTCTGATTCACGAGCTGGCTTGAGAGCTGACTCGTGCTCGCACTGCTTTAGACGCCACTAGAGCATTCTCTACTCCATCGTCTATGGGATTTACCCCTTATATTCCACCCGGTTCTAGCTTGCCTATTTCACCGGTTACTCCTCCGAGTAGCTCGGGCACCTCGACCGTGACTCATCTCAGTGCTCCTGCTAAGTGGGTTTCCCTTCTCGCTACCCCCATAGCCCTGATGCTCCAGCCTCATCCTGCACCTGCTCCGGAGGGAGAGCCCTCGAGGCAGCGTCGCCGTGTTACATTTAACCCAGTTGTCTTGGTTAACATCGTAAGTTCAGGATTCGAGTCCGCTTCAGGGGAGGACCCCGCAGCACCATCAGAGCATTAGAGCGATCGAGTATCCGCAGTTGTCATGTTGATGTACAGATGTAGTCGTACGAGTCATGATGTTCCGTTCTATGTATGAGAGTAGTCGAACTTATCATATCATTTATCTTTCATGTATGAGTCTATGTATAATTATGTTGAAACCCTTTCTTATCCACCATGTTTTCTTTGATATTCCGTTTGTCGCTGGCTTTTCCCCACTATTTTTGGATGTTACTCATCTCAAATGCGTTGTCTTAGGAAAACCAAATAATAGGATGACACGGGGAGGCAGCAGTAGTGCCGCTTGTGAGGATGTCCCTGTTCGTCGTTCTGTGCGACAGGCAGGGCACTCCCTCGAGCCCTATGTTCCACCACCGCCTACACCGCCCAATCCACCCTCCACCAAGGAAATTTTATGCATGTTTGAGGAAAGAAGGAATAATGATCTGCTCGAAATATTAAGGAGTGTGCAAGCTATGGTTGGGTAGAATGGAAATCAGAACGGCCATCACTCCAAACTGTCAGATTTTTAGAGAACCAAGCCTCCCAGTTTTAGTCAGGTTATTGATCCCTTGGACGCAGACGATTGGTTACGAACTATTGAGAAGAAGCTTGAGATTGCTCGTACTGAAGAGGATGACAAGGTTCCATTTGCAACACATTATCTCGAAGGAGCTGCCGCTATATGGTGGGAAAATGCGAAAGCCATGTGGCCTGCTGATGAAGAAATCACTTGGGAAAAATTCAAAGATCAATTTCATAAATACCCTGCTGGTATTATGAAGGTCAAGCAGCGTGAATTCCTCACGCTCATCCAAGGAAGCCAGTCTATGAGTGAATATTTACATAAGTTCAATCATTTTTCCCATTACTCCCTCTATGATGTGGCCACAGAAGAAACAAAGATTGATTGATTTCTTGGAGGATTAAACCAGCACCTTCGATCCACACTCAGTATGTTTGATTTTCCAGATTTCCAAACTCTGGTAAGCAAGGGCCTCATTGCTGAAAGGGAGCACAAGCTCATACATGACAACAAACCTTCCACTAAAGATCACAAGCGGAAGTTCGAGCCTAGGAAAGATGTTCAACCAGTGCAAAAGGCTCGTACTTGGCAGCATACTGAAGTAGAGTACAAGCCCAGTTGGAAGCAGAATGTCAACAAAACCACTACACAAGTCAAGAATGTCGTGACCAACCCAGTGCGAGAGGAGTGCCAGCGCAACAATTCTTGTTTCAGTTGTGGGCAAACCGGACATTATGCTAGGCAGTGTCCCAAGAACGGCAAGACTAATGCTCCATTCAGGCCACAAGTCAACTTTATGGGGCCATACCCTGTCCAGCAAAACATCACCAGGCAAGTCCATCACCTCTCCGCAGACGAAGCCCAAGAGAACCCCGAAGTCGTCATTGGTATGTTTTCTGTTAATAGAATACCTGCCATAATTTTATTTGACTCTGCGGCTTCCCACTCTTTTATTTCACGGAGTTTTGCTGCCCAAACAAATTTCCTTGTTCGATTTTGAGCAAGAATATGCTGGTACAATCCTCGGGATCGTTGCTCAGAAGCAATCTGGTATGCCGTAATCTGGAAATTATTATCAACGGAGTCTGTTTTCCAACTTCCTTGATATTCATTGAATCTGCCAAACTGGACATTATTTTGGGAATAAATTGGTTAACCCAATACCAAGTATGCATTAACTGCGCGATCCGAGAAGTCACCTTGACAAGTCAAGAAGGGCAGACTACAAAATTCTATGCCCGCAGAAGCATACTTAAGAAAGAAATGGTCTTCACCGCTGTGGCTGATGAATTGGAATTAATTCCTATGGTCAGTGAGTTTCCTGATGTATTCCCAGAAGAACTGCTAGGCATGCCGCCAGACCGAGAGCTTTAGTTTGCAATAGATCTTGTACCCGGAACCGCACCGTTACACAAGAAATATTATCAGATGCCTTTGTCAAAATTAGTGGAGTTAAAGAAACAGCTTGATGAGATGCTCCAGAAAGGTTATATCCGACCCAGCTCTTCACCATGGGGATCACCCGCAATATTCGTGGATAAATAAGATGGTAGCCTCCGGATGTGTGTGGATTACCGTCAGCTGAATGATGTCACCATCAAAAACAAATATCCTCTGACCAGGATTGACAACTTATTTGATCAACTCAGTGGGGCAAAGGTATTCCCCAAAATTGATTTAAGGACAGGATACCACTAACTCAAGATTAAAAAGGAAGATATTCCTAAGACCGCGTTCACTACCCGATACGGTATTTTCGAATATACCGTTATGTCCTTCGGCCTCACCAATGCCCCTGCTTTCTTCATGCATATGATGAATAAAGTATTCATGGACTTCCTGGATAAATTTTTGGTGGTTTTCATCGATGATATCCTCATATACTCAAAAAGTAAAGAAGAGCACAAGGGACACCTCAAAGCTGTCTTACAAAGACTCCGTGACCATCAGTTATACGCCAAATTCAGTAAATGCGTGTTTTGGCTCAGGCAAGTTGGATTTCTTGGGCATATACTGTCAGCAGAAGGTATAGCCGTGGAACCAAGCAAGGTGAAGGACGTGCTTGATTGGCTGGCACCCATGACAGTATCCCAAATCCGGAGTTTCCTGGGATTAGCCGCGTACTATCATCGTTTCATTGAAGGTTTCTCTAAGATTTTGCCAAGCCAATGACAGAGCTTCTCAAGAAAGATAAGAAATTTGAATGGACTAAGGATTGTGAGAAAAGTTTCAATGAGATGAAAACTAGGCTGACAACAGCACCTATGTTGACTCTTCCAGACATCTACCGTAGCTTCGATGTGTACTGTGACGCTTCCAGACAAGGTCTTGGATGCGTACTTATGCAAGATGGCAAGGTTGTAGCATATGCATCTCGACAACTACGCCCCCACGAAGGGAACTATCCTACTCATGATCTGGAATTAGCCGCGGTGGTTCATGCTCTAAAAATCTGGAGACACTATCTCATTGGAAAGAGGTGTCAAGTATTTACTGACCACAAAAGCCTCAAGTACATCTTTACTCAGCCAGATTTAAACCTCCGCCAACGAAGATGGCTTGAGTTGGTCAAGGATTATGACCTTGGAATTAATTATCACCCGGGTAAGGCCAATGTGGTTGCCGATGCACTCATCTAAAAGCCTATTAGTCTGAATGCCATGATGGAATCCTTGCCTCCCAAACTTCAGGAAGAGATTACCCAGCTCAATCTGGTCATAGTTGATGCGGGTCTTGCTAATATTATGGAAATTACTCCTACCCTCGAGGATGAGATCCGCAAGGCTCAGCCATATGACCCAGTGCTACAAAAACATGCCAAGCGTATGCTAGAGGAACAGACACCATATTTTACCAAGGACTAGCACGGTACCCTGCAGTTCTGCGAAAGAATTTGTGTACCAAGTCAAGAAGATTTAAGGAAGAGGATACTGTCATAAGCACACAAATCTTCGTATTCTATTCACCCCGGAGGCACTAAAATGTACAAAGATGTGATGCACTCGATTCAATCGTACACTAATCATACACGCATATGTGTACGATCAAGATCAAGGACTCACGGGAAGATATCACAACACAACTCTAGACACAAAAAAAATAAAGCAAGCTTTATATTACAAGCCATGGGCCTCGAGGGCTCGAATACATAAGCTCGAATACACAAGAGTCAGCGGAAGCGACAATACCTGGGTACAGACATAGGTTAGACAAGTCTGCCTTAAGAAGGCTAGCACAAAAGCAACATCGATCGAAAAGGCAAGGCCTCCTGCCTGGGAGCCTCCTAACTACTCCTGGTCGTCGACGGCCTCCACGTAGTAGCAGGCACCCTCAGTGTAGTAGCAGTCGTCGTTGAAGGTGGCGTCTGGATCCTGGGCTCCACCATTTGGTTGCACGTCCGGGAAGAAAGGAAAAGGGGGGAAAGGGGGAGCAAAACAACCGTGAGTACTCATCCAAAGTACTCGCAAGCAAGTATCTACACTACATATGCATCGGTGTCAATGAAATGGGTAGTATATGTGGACTGAACTATAGAATGCTAGAAGAGAAGGGGAAAGCCTAGCCTATCGAAGACTAGCATCTTCAGGCAGCTCCAAGCATCTTGCAGCATCAGAATAGATAAGAGTGGCATAAAGTAAAGTAGTAGTAGTGTTATCAACCTCGGCCAGAGATCCTTTCTCGACTCCCTGTGAGAAAGCAATCCCAGAGCCATACTATCCAGTTATCACCTCAAGTATCCAGTTCTAGTTGTATCGATCGGGATACAACTCCAAGTGTCCGTTACCGTAGGACAGGCTATTGATAGATGTTTTCTTCCCTGCGGGGGTGCACCAACTTACCCACCATGCTTGATTAACTCCGACCGGACACACTTTCCTGGGTCATGCCCGGCCTCGGCCAAACAATATGCTGCAACCCTACCTAGGCTTCATAGAGAGGTCAAGCACGCCGGACTAAACCTATGCCCCTAGGGGTCATGGGCCATCGCCCCAGGAACTCCTGCACGTTGCGAACGCGGCCGGTGAGCAGACCTAGCTACCTCCTTAAAAAGGCAGGTGCTTACGCAGTCCAACCCGGCGTGCGCCGCTCAGTCACATGACATCTATTAAGCTTCGGCTGATGCATATGACGCAGAATGCCCATACTATGCCCACGTGATCGTTAGTGCTATCAGGCCAGAGGCCCCTCGGATCAAATATCCAAATCGTAGTGGATTAGGAACGCGCGATAACAAGCAGAGACTCACGAAAGATGTGACCCCATTGCCCCGTCACGAGGACTTGCGGCAAGGGCTAAGAATGCCCGGCCACTCCTCATAATTATCTCGCGGGCACCCTCCAGGTCAACCCGACTCCTCATCACTCGCAAAAATGCTCGCGCGGGTACCCCTCAGGGCCGACCCGTCTTTAGTAACATGGTTCAGTGTAAAGTCATAGTAACCATAGTAACCGTGTGTCTAACACTGATACGTCCATTTTGCATCATGCTTTTTATATCGATATTTATTGCATTATGGGCTGTTACTACACATTATGTCACAATACTTATGCCTATTCTCTCTTATTTTACAAGGTTTACATAAGGAGGGAGAATGCCGGCAGCTGGAATTCTGGGCTAGAAAAGGAGCAAATATTAGAGACCTATTCTGCCCAACTCCAAAAGTCCTGAAACTCCACGAAAGTCATTTTTGGAAATAATAAAAAATATTGAGCAGAAGAAGTACACCAGAGGGGGACCCACCTGTCCACGAGGGTGGGCGCGTGCCCTACCCCCCAGGGCGCGCCTCCCTGCCTCGTGGGCCCACTGTTCGCTCTCCGATGGCCATCTTCTGCTATATGAGGTCTTTCGTCAAGGAAAAAGTCATAAGCAACCTTTTGGGACGAAACTCCGCTGCCACGAGGCGGAACCTTGGCGGAACCAATCTAGGGCTCCGGCAGAGCTGTTCTGCCGGGGTCACTTCCCTCCGGGAGGGGAAAATCATCGCCGTCGTCATCACCAACGCTCCTCTCATCGAGAGAGGGCAATCTCCATCAACATCTTCACCAGCACCATCTCCTCTCAAAACTCTAGTTCATCTCTTGTATCCAATTCTTGTCTCCAAGTCCGGGATTGGTACTAGTAGGTTGCTAGTAGTGTTGATTACTCCTTGTAGTTGATGCTAGTTTGTTTATTTGGTGGAAGATCATATGTTCAGATCCTTTATGCATATTAATACCCCTCTGATTATGAACATGAATATGCTTTGTGAGTAGTTACGTTTGTTCCTGAGGACATGGGAGAAGTCTTGCTATTAGTAGTCATGTGAATTTGGTATTCGTTCGATATTTTGATGAGATGTATGTTGTCTAGCCTCTAGTGGTGTTATGTGAACGTCGACTACATAACACTTCACCATTATTTGGGCCTAGAGGAAGGCATTGGGAAGTAATAAGTAGATGATGGGTTGCTAGAGTGACAGAAGCTTAAACCCTAGTTTATGCGTTGCTTCGTAAGGGGCTAATTTTGATCCATATGTTTCATGCTATGGTTAGGTTTACCTTAATATTTTTGTTATAGTTGCGGATGCTTGCAATAGAGGTTAATCATAAGTGGGATGCTTGTTCAAGTAAGAACAGCACCGAAGCACCGGTCCAGCCACATATCAAATTATCAAAGTACCGAACGTGAATCATATGAACGTGATGAAAACTAGCTTGACGATATTCCCATGTGTCCTCGGGAGTGCTTTTCCTTATACAAGAGTTTGTCCAGGCTTGTCCTTTGCTACAAAAAGGATTGGGCCACCTTGCTGCACTTTATTTACTTTTGTTACTTGTTGCTCGTTACAAATTATCTTATCACAAAACTATTTGTTACCACTTATTTCAGTACTTCCAGAGAATACCTTGCTGAAGACCTCTTATCACTTCCTTTGGCTCCTCGTTGGGTTCGACACTCTTACTTATCGAAAGGACTACGATAGATCCCCTATACTTGTGGGTCATCAAGACTCTTTTCTGGCGCTGTTGCCGGGGAGCGAAGCACCTTTGGTAGGTGGAATTTGGTAAGGAAAAATTTATATAGTGCGCTGAAATTTACTGTCACTTGTTACTATGGAATGTAATCCTCTGAGGGGCTTGTTCAGGGTATCTTCACCCCAACCAGTAGAGCAAAGAGTTTCTCCTCAACCTACCGAACCTACTGAAAATGAAAATGTTCCCTTTGAAGTTCCTTCGGATATGTTAGAAAAACTGCTAGATAATCCTTTTGTTGGAGATGGAACAAAGCATCCTGATGAGCACCTAATATATGTGGATGAAGTTTGTGGATTATTTAAGCTTGCAGGTATACCCGATGATGTTGTTAAGAAGAAGGTCTTCCCTTTATCTTTGAAGGGAGATGCATCGACATGGTATAGGCTATGCGATGACACAGTATCATGGAACTATAAACGAATGAAATTGGAATTTCATCAGAAGTATTATCCTATGCATCTTGTTCATCGTGATCGCAATTATATATCTAATATTTGGCCTCGCGAAGGAGAAAGCATCGCTCAAGCTTGGGGGAGGCTTAAATCAATGTTATATTCATGCCCCAATCATGAGCTCTCAAGAGAAGTACTTCTTCAAAAAAATTATTCTCGGCTTTCTCATAATAATCAATCCATGCTCGATACTTCTTGTGCTGGCTCTTTTATGATGAAGACTATTGAGTTCAAATGGAATTTATTGGATAGAATTAAACGCAACTCTGAAGATTGGGATCTCGACAAAGGTAAGGAGTCAGGTATGACACTTAAGTTTGATTGTGTTAAATCTTTTATGGATACTGATGGTTTCCGTAAGTTTAGCACTAAATATGGACTTGACTCTGAGATACTAGCTTCTTTCTGTGAATCTTTCGCTACTTATGTTGATCTCTCCAAGGAGAAGTGGTTTAAATATCATCCTCCCATAGAAGTAAAAGTAGCTGCACCTACTAAAGTTGAAGAAAAGACTGTCACTTATAATGATCCTATTGTTCCTACTTCTTATGTTGAGAAACCACCTTTCCCTGTTAGAATAAAGGATCAAGCTAAAGCTTCAACTGTGGTTCGTAAAAGCAATATTAGAACTTATACACCTCCTGAGCAAATTAAAGTTGAACCTAATATTGCTATTGTTAAAGATCTCTTGGCTGATAATATTGATGGGCATGTTATTCATTTTTGCGGTGAAACTGCTAGAATTGCCAAACCTTGTGCCAAAGATAAACATAGACATGTGGTAGGCGTGGCTGTTATTTCTGTTAAAATAGGAGATCACTGTTATCATGGCTTATGTGATATGGCTGCTAGTGCTAGTGTTATACCACATACTTTATACGAAGAAATTAAGCATGAAACTGCGCCTGCTGAGTTAGAAGATATTGATGTTACAATTAAACTTTCCAATAGAGATACTATATTAGCAATGGGAATTGTTAGAGATGTTGAAGTCTTGTGTGGGAAAACTAAATATCCTGCTGATTTTCTTGTTCTTGGTTCCCCACAAGATAGTTTTTGTCCCATTATATTTGGTAGACCCTTCTTGAACACCGTTAATGCTAGAATAGAATGCGAAAAGAATGTTGTTACTATTGGTTTGGGTGATATGTCTGATGAGTTTAATTTCTCTAAATTTAGTAGACAACACCATGAAGAAGAATTGCCTAGTAAGGACGAAATTATTGGTCTTGCTTCTATTGCCATACCTCCTAGTGATCCTTTAGAACAATATTTGTGAGACCATGAAAATGATATGTTTATGAATGAAAGAAGGGAAATAGAAGAAGTATTCTTTAAATAGGAACCTATTCTGAAACACAATTTGCCTGTTGAAATCCTAGGGGATCCCCCTTCACCCAAGGGTGATCCCGTGTTTGAGCTTAAACCATTGCCTGATACTCTTAAATATGCTTATCTTGATGAAAAGAAGATATATCTTGTTATTATTAGTGCTAACCTTTCAGAGCATGAAGAAGAGAGATTACTGAAAACTCTAAAGAAACACCCTGCTGCTATTGGATATACTCTTGATGATCTTAAGGGCATTAGTCCCACTCTATGTCAACATAAAATAAATTTGGAAGAAGATGCCAAACCAGTCCGTGATCATCAACGAAGGCTGAATCCTAAGATGAAAGAAGTGGTAAGAAAAGAAATACTAAAGTTTCTCGAGGCAGGTATAATTTATCCCGTTGCTGATAGTCAGTGGGTAAGTCCTGTCCATTGTGTCCCTAAAAAGGGAGGTATTACTGTTGTTCCTAATGATAAAGATGAATTGATTTTGCAAAGAATTATTACGAGTTATAGGATGGTAATTGATTTTCACAAATTAAATAAAGCTACTAAGAAAGATCATTACCCCTTACCTTTTATCGATCAAATGCTAGAAACATTATGCAAACATACACATTATTGCTTTCTAGATGGTTATTCTGGTTTCTTTCAAATACCTGTGTCAGCTAATGATCAACAAAGACTACTTTTACCTTCCCTTTTGGTACTTTTGCTTATAGACGTATGCCTTTTGGTTTATGTAATGCACCCGCTACCTTTCAAAGATGCATGATGGCTATATTCTCTGACTTTTGTGAAAAGATTTGTGAGGTTTTCATGGACGACTTTTCCGTCTATGGATCCTCTTTTAATGATTGCTTGAGCAACCTTGATCGAGTTTTGCAGAGATGTGAAGAAACTAATCCTGTCTTGAATTGGGAAAAGTGCCACTTTATGGTTAATGAAGGTATTGTCTTGGGGCATAAAGTTTCTGAAAGAGGTATTGAAGTTGATAAGACCAAGGTCGATGCTATTGAAAAGATGCCATGTACCAAGGACATCAAAGGTATAAGAAGTTTCCTTGGTCACGCCGGTTTTTATAGGAGGTTCATTAAGGACTTCTCCAAAATTTCTCGGCCTCTGACTAATTTATTACAGAAAGATATACCATTTGTCTTTGATGATGATTGTGTAGAAGCATTTGAAATACTTAAGAAAGCATTGATCTCTGCACCTATTGTTCAGCCACCTGATTGGAATTTACCCTTTGAAATTATGTGTGATGCTAGTGATTATGTTGTAGGTGCTGTTCTAGGGCAAAGAGTCGATAAGAAATTAAATGTTATCCATTATGCTAGTAAGACTCTAGACAATGCTCAAATAAATTATGCTACTACTGAAAAAGAAGTCTTAGCAGTTGTATTTGCTTGTGATAAGTTCAGACCTTATATTGTTGATTTTTAAAGTAACTATTCACACTGATCATGCTGCTATTAAATATCTTATGGAAAAGAAAGATGCTAAACCTAGACTTATTATATGGGTTCTCTTGCTACAAGAATTTGATTTGCATATTGTTGATAGAAAGGGAGCTGAGAACCCCGTTGCAGACAACTTGTCTAGGTTAGAAAACGTTCTTGATGACCCACTACCTATTGATGATAGCTTTCTGGATGAACAATTATATGTCATAAATACTTCTCGTAGTACTCCATGGTATGCTGACTATGCTAATTACATCGTTGCTAAATTTATACCACCTAGTTTCACATACCAGCAAAAGAAAAAGTTTTTCTATGATTTGAGGCATTACTTTTGGGATGACCCACATCTTTATAAAGAAGGAGTAGATGGTGTTATTAGACGTTGTGTACCTGAGCATGAACAGGAACAGATCCTACGCAAGTGCCACACCGAAGCTTATGGAGGACACCACGTGAGAGATAGAACTGCACATAAGGTATTGCAATCTGGTTTTTATTGGCCTACTCTCTTCGAGGATGCCCGTAAGTTTGTCTTGTAATGTGATGAATGTCAAAGAATTGGTAATATTAGTAGACGTCAATAAATTCCTATGAATTATTCACTTGTTATTGAACCATTTGATGTTTGGGGCTTTGATTATATGGGACATTTCCTGCCTCTAATGGGTATACACATATTTTAGTTGCTGTTGATTACGTTACTAAGTGGGTAGAAGCTATTCCAACTAGTACTGCTGATCATAACACTTCTATTAAAATGCTTAAAGAAGTTATTTTTCCGAGGTTTGGAGTCCCTAGATATTTAATGACTGATGGTGGTTCACACTTTATTCATGGTGCTTTCCATAAAATGCTTGCTAAATATGATGTTAATCATATAATTGCATCCCCTTATCACCCGCAGTTGTAGCGACCCAACCCAAATGGATCAAAGTCTTTGTGCTTAAGTGTCATCCTTGGATCGGTATGCTGACACACACAACACTCGAGGAATTATAACAGAGTTCAGTCACACACTTTATTACATTGAGGTCCTCGAAAGAGTATTTATTACAATAACATGGCCAAAGGCCATCTAAATAAAAATAACTGCGGAAGCATCGAAGGTAAATGAGTCCATCAACTCCACGACAAACTGAGTGCAGAACAACGACCTATCGCACCTTTAATCTTTGTCGGAAAAGTCTGCAACATGAGACGTTGCAGCCGTGTAGATCAGCACATGGAATATGCTGGCAATTTCACACCATAGAATAATAATAAATGAAAAGACTATCTCTATATGCAAATTTAGCTGGAGGCTCTAAGTTTTATTTTGCATTAAGCTAATTTTACCCTACAACAAAGGAATAATTTTTTTACTACTAAATTAAAATGCCATTATTGAGAAGGTTCCTCCAACTCAATCCCAAAATTCCAAAGTTATTAGTAACCCAAAAATTTCATTAGAAAGAGTGATGAGATCAATCAATAATTCACTTCCAGATACTCAAGTTGTCCATAACCGAGGACACGGCTAATCATGATTAGTTTGTACACTCTACAGAGGCTTGCGCACTTTTCCTCACAAGACTCGACCACCTCCATGATCGGACGATCGAGACATAGCCTTTCAGAAGCGTTTCCCCTTAACCCTGGGTAGACCGGTACACCTAATTTCCCCTACATCAGCTAGTCTACCATGGAAATTTGCCACACAACTTACTCAACTATGCCAGAGCCCATAATGGCTTGTGGCTGCACACGAAAGTTTCTAGGCATGAAATATCTTATGATCCCTTTGTGCCTGGTTGGCGGACCTAGGGTAATCACACGGGTACTCCGGGATTCCCCTTGGGCAAGCACTGGTTACTCCAGGTGCCCCAAACAATCCACCTAGATGTGTATTAAAGTTGCCACCTTATGTTGTCCCAAAATTATTATCTCTCACAACTTGCATGGATCACACATACCAATCCCCGTCTAGGAGCATGGCTAAGCAATATATGATATAACGAATATTCCCGGGGTGATCAAAGGTCATAGGTTCCTACCATATGAACTACATAGCATAACCACACGTTCCCAATCCTACTCATGCAATCTTTGAGGGTGAAACTAATGCATAGAAAAAACTGGATATTGAAATTATGATCAAACTGTGAACTTGCCTTGCTGACGATCGTTGAACTCTAAAGATTCGTAGTTGCAAGCTTCGCACTCCGGGTGATCTAACGTAAGCAAGCAATAACATACATAAGCATACAAACAAAGATCCAAAAGAAAACAAATGAAAGACTTCGAAAAACTCCAAAACATCCAAATAAAGTTTCTGTATAGAACGTAATTTTTATAGTAGCAAAAATATGTGTGTTTGGGTTTAACAGAAATTACATGTCACGAGCTTCGATTTGCAAAAAGAATCACCTAAAATGGAGTTACGAAACTCTAGATACGGCCTAACGAAGTTTGAATTCAGATCTATTTGAATTCAAATTTTAAAATTTTCAAAAATATTTTTCATTTCATTCTCTGGATAGAGTAAATTTTTATGAACTAGTAGAAAAAAGAATCAACTAAATCGGATCTATAGATTAAAAGATACGCTAAAAGAAAAATCGGACAGAAATCTGAAATAGGAATTTTTCTGGAAAAAAAAACTAATTTCGGCCGGTGACAAGTGGCGCTCTCTAGTTGGTTGGGCGGGTCTTTGCTGCTAGTTTAGGAGGAGAACGTATCCTATGCACCCGTTGAACTGGTGCACCAGGTACTCCAGAGCGATCTGAGCCATTGGATGGAGAAGTAAGGGATAGGATATCAACCAGGTGGGAACTTGCAGGTACATTTTCAAAACAACCCTGCAAGTGTTGGTAAATCGTGGGAATCCACTTCGCAACCTAGTTCGTCTCTGTCCCTTCGCCATCTCCTGTACCAAGCTGAGCTAGGGTTCCATAATTTGGGGAATCACCCCTCTCTATCTCCCTCCCTCTCTCTCTGGCGTCCGGCGTCTCCCCACCCCGGCCGGAATCCTTCTCTGCCATCGCCGACATTCCAATCATAGTTCATCAGTTGAGCTTCTTCTTCCCCCACGCCGAGCGATACCTCTCGCCGCGAACTTGTTCAGGTCAGCGTCGGCGGGCGAGGGGGAGAAGCCGGAGTCTGAGCATCCCGTGGCGGCCAGAGATAAGGAGGAGGAGGAAGGAGGACCAACGCACGGCGGACCTGCGTGTTCATTCAGGTATGCCCGTGGGAGGCTATGCTTAGGGGGAACAGTATGTACTTCAATCAATCAGTGCTAAAAACAAATAAGGGGACTATTTCTAATTCGTTTTTTGGGCATTAGTTTCCCCAATTCATTTGAAACCAGTGCCATTTGGGATTATGAATGGTATGAGCACCGAATTGATGTTTCAGATGTAGATATAACGGTGAAATTTTAGTAGTACTTCGATCCATTAGTGATAAACAGATGAGGGGATGTGCTCTGTGTAAACTGATCCTTCAATTGTACACTGAAATGGCCTATACTATGTCCAGTTGAAATTTCTATGTAATTACTACTTGTCCAAGTTCCGCATTTTGTCTTGCTGCAACTGCAATCTACATTGTCGCCATGCTAAGTAAAAATCTTGATGTTTTGTGGTTATATTTGCAAGCAACCATGGAGTCCATGGGAAGTGCTGCTCTAAGCATTGGGTCGACTACGGCAATGGGAGTTGAAGATGATGCCAACAGCTTTGCCATGGTAAATTATTTGTTATATTGGTCACAGGCATACATCACACAGTTATTCCACCTCATGGGTTTTTCTGAAAATTATAGGGCATGATCCAGCAGGTTGAAAATGATGGAAATAGCTACCACACGCCAACACGAACTAGCAGTCTTCCGTTTTGTGTAAGTAGTTTTTGGTCTCACGTCCAATGCATGAGTTGTAGTTTATGAATTAAATATCTTTTTATTTTCCCTATCCAGGGGTCAAGATATGAGCCTGAGTGTGATGCTAACTTACAACCTGTAATTGGTATGCAATTTGACACTTGGGAGGAAGGTATGGCATTCTACAAAATGTATGCTCATGAAGTCGGGTTTTCGGTTCGCACATGGATGACACACAAAGATGAACATGGTGTATTGTGGAAGAGGTTTGTTTGTGCTAGGGAGGGTTGGAGGAAGGTGGCTCAGGGAGAAGAAAGGATAAAGCCTAAGCGAAAATTCAAGTTAACGAGGTGTGGTTGTGAGGCTATGATTGGATTGAAGAGGGAGGATGACGGCAAATATAAGGTCGCCCGGTTTGTTCCATCACACACTCACCAACTTATTTCGCCAAGTAAGAGACATCTTATCAAGTCAAATAGAGAAGTCAGTAGTGAGTTGAGGAGCAAACTACTTACATGTCATAAGGCAATGGTTGGCACATCCACAGCATATCGCTTGCTTAGTGTAGAGAAGGGGGGTTAGCAAAATGTGGGCTGCACAAAGCGTGACCTCCAAAACTCTCACCGTGATTTTAAAAGAGCAATTAAGGGAGCAGATGGACAGATCATAGTAGATATAATGAGAAATAAGCAGACTGCCAATCCAGCATTCTACTTTGATTACCAAGGTGATGAGAATGACAAACTTATAAATATTTTCTGGGCAGATAGCATATGCAGAAAGAATTACTCATTGTTTGGTGAAGTTTTTTCTTTTGACTCAACATACCGCTTTAATAGGTATAACTTGGTATTTGCCCCTTTCACAGGAGTTAACAACCACAGATCTTGTGTCACCTTTGGTGCTGCTTTTTTATGGAATGAGAAGAAAGAATCTTATATATGGTTGTTCAAGACTTTCTTGAAAGCGATGTCTGGGGTTGCACCTAAGCTCATCATGACCGATGAAGACCAAAGCATGAGAATAGGGATAGAACAGGTTTTTCCAAACACTATACATAGGCTTTGTATGTGGCACATCCTCATGAAGCTTACTGAAAAAGTAGGTGCCACCATGAAAAATAATCCAGATTTCCATGAACGGTTTATGTCATGTGTTTGGGGATTAGAGACACCAAGTGAGTTTGAGTCACAATGGTCTTCAATAATCTCTGACTTTGGGCTAGCAGATAATACATGGTTGCAGGAGAAGTACGAGTCACGCAACTCATGGATTCCAGCATAGTTTATGGAGACCCACCTTGGCGGAATCTTGCGTACTACATCAAGATCTGAGAGTGAGAATGCATTCTTCAGACACTTTGCCAACCGAAATCTTGCGTTGATTGAGTTTTGGGTCAGGTTTGAAACAGCTCTAGAGGAACAACGACAAAAGGAATTGCAAGAAGACAATGCCAGCCTTCACACACTTCCTATGCTTGAGACCTGTTGGAGTATTGAGAGTCATGGTCGAGATGTGTATACTCATGAGGTTTTTTCTGAATTTCAACATCAGGTGGTGGCTGCAAGGGATTATTGTCATGTTAAATCCATTATGCAGGTTGGTGAGGTCCGGACCATTGGTATTAGCAGCAAGAGTGGCAAGGTTAGAGTAGTTAGTTTCAACACTCGTACTAAGGCAGCACACTGTTCTTGTAGGATGTTTGAATCTCTAGGTATCATTTGCCGTCACATCATCGTTATCCTAAAGAATGTGGGGTGTAATGAAATTCCTAGTCAATATGTGCTGCATAGGTGGACTAAAATGGCTATACTAGTACAGAATACGGCAAGGGGAGGAAGACGATGTGGGTAGAGAAAAGTCAGATCGCTGGATTTAGGTGTACTGCGAGGACTGTTTTGCAAATGTACCACCAGGCCCATCACCGCACCAAATCCTGTCCCTCTCTTTCGAATCCAACAACCCATACATCGCGGGTGCATCTGGTGCACCAGTTCTCTCGTTTCACCAGATACGTTCTCAGTTTAGGAGAGGGTGGCCGATCCGTAAGGGAAAAAAAACTGAAGCGAACATGGGTTCGTTCAAGTTACGAAGAAGAATGGGAGGTTTGGGGAGGCTCTCGCGTGGTGATGGCAGTGACTCCGGCGATCGTAGGCGGCGGCGAAGGTGTCTATGAGATGCAACAGAGAGTGGCTCGTCCGGTGGTGGAGTCTGTGATGATCAGAGGAGACGAACGACGACGGAACGAAGCGGAAAAACTCGTTGCTCCGGGTGCTCTAGTGAAGACAACATGGTCGAGGGTGGCCTCTGTAGAAGTAAAGGGATCACAAGACATTGTCAAAAAGATTATGGAGACCGAGAGAAGTCGGAACACAAAAGGATAGGGCTCGGGACGGCTCACCGGCGTCGGAAACTTGCGATAAACTACAGCTTCTGAGGCGAGATTGGAACGTCGAGTGCATCGTCTAGAGGTAGTTTTGGTGAGAGATTTTCGACTGAATCGGTCGAGGAGAGTCGTGGCTATTTATAGGACATCTTCCTTAGACGTGAAGTTGGCTGGAGTTAGGATTTCCAAGAATTTGAAACGAAGAGGCGTCGGGAGTAATGTACGCGTACGTTTCTGTTGTCTGTTGGTGAGGAGGAAGAAGAAAAGGTAGGGTGGGGTCCAAGCATCAGGGGAAGAGAGACGAGTTACGTGAACAGGAGAGGGAACGAACGAGCGAACGGGAAACGTGGGATGTGGGGCGCTGAGCGACTCCTTTTTTTCTATGCACGAGGGCGCTCGCTGGCCTCTGGCCACGCTGGGGCTGGGCAGGTCGAGCGATCGGCCTGGCTGGGTCATGGCCTCGCTAGCGGCTGGCTGGGCCGGTTGGCCTGGCGGGCCTTTTTTTAAAAATCATTTTTTAACAACAATAAAGCATGAAAAGACATATAAAAATAAGCCTAAATATCCCGGAAAAATTCACATAGTAATATGGTCTTATATATGACCTTGTGAATTTTTATCTGGCCTAAAAATGCAACTTTTAAACATAATTTTTTTGCTAAACTAATAAAATAAATTTTAAATAAAACCCAACAAATATATTTTAGTTCCTAATTCGATTTCCAATTTTTCTTTTCTGATTTTGAAGAAGTCATTTTATCTTCTCTCTTTATTTTATTTTTGATATAATGGAAATGAATATATATTTTTGGTTAAACCAAATTTGATCCAAACTCCCAACTTCAAAAAAATTCAAAATTGGTTTTTAGGGAAACTTCCAACCTTCTCTTTTGATCCTTGAGTTGCTCAAAGTTCCTTGGATCAAAAATCAAATAAAAAAATGGGGCAAAAATACATAAATCATGGATGCATATGAATGATCTATTTATAAACATCCAAATTGAAAATTGGGATGTTACAAACCTACCCCCCTTAAGATGAATCTCGCCCTCGAGATTCGGGTTGGCTAGCAAAAAGGTGTGGGTGGTCCTGTCGGAGATCATCTTCTCATTCCCAGGTGGCTTCTTCCTCAGTATAATGACTCCACTGAACCTTGCAAAACTTGATGACCTTGCTGTGGGTAACCCTGCTTGCAGTTTCGAGAATCTTGACGGGCTTCTCCTCATAGGTCAGATCACTATCCAACTGTATGGCCTCCAGTGGCACTGTATCTCTCAAAGGAATATCGGCCATCTCTGCATGGCATTTCTTCAACTGGGAAACGTGAAACACATCATGAACTCCTGACAAGGCTTCTGATAATTCCAACTTGTAGGCAACTTCACCCATGCGTTCTAAAACTCTGTACGGCCCCACAAACTGTGGTGCTAACTTTCCTTTGACTCCAAATCGTTGAAATCCTCGAAGTGGCGACACACGCAGATATGCTCTATCTCTGACTTCATAGGTTACCTCCTTGCGTTTAGTATCGGCATAACTCCTCTGTCTGGATTGGGCTATCTTAAGTCTATCACGGATCAACTTGACTTTCTCCTCCGAATCTCTGATTAAATCAGGTCTGAATAGTTTATTGTCTCCAATTGCATCCCACATCAATGGTGTCCTGCACCTCCTTCCGTACAAAGCTTTGAAAGGGGCCATCTTCAAACTAGCTTGATAGTTGTTGTTATATGAGAATTCTGCGTAAGGCAAATTATCATCCCAACTAGATCCATAATCTAGCGCACAAGCTCTCAACATGTCCTCTAGAATCTGATTGACTCTCTCGGTCTACCCATCTGTCTACGGATGAAAAGCTGTACTGAACCCCAGCCTGGTACCCAAAGTTTTATGTAACTGATGCCAAAACTTTGAGGTAAATTGTGTTCCTCTATCTGATACGATGGTCCTCGGGACTCCATGCAGACATACGATCCTGGTCATGTATATCTTGGCTAACTTAGCACTTGTATATGTGGTTTTCATGGGGATGAAGTGAGTTACCTTAGTCAAGCGATCAACCACTACCCAAATAGAATCATAGCCTGATCGGGTCCTAGGTAATCCTGTAATGAAGTCCATGCCAAGCTTGTCCCACTTCCAATCTGGCATCGGCAAAGGCTGAAGTAATCCTGCTGGTTTCTGGTGCTCTGCCTTAACCCTCTGACATACGTCGCATACTGCTACATACTCGGCAATATCCTTCTTCATACCTGTCCACTAGAAATTTTCCTTCAAGTCCAAATACATCTTGGTATTGCCCGGGTGTATTGAATAAGGTGAATCATGAGCCTCCTGAAGAATCAATTTCCTGATCTCTGGGTCATTTGGCACGTAAATACGCTGCTCAAAACATAAGGTTCCATGTTCATCCTCACGAAATCCTTCTGCCTTTCCTTGGTTCATCCTTCCCTTTATCTCAGCAATACCTTTGTCTAACTTTTGGGCTTCTCGAATCTTTCCCAACAAAGTGGATTGAATTTCCATTGCGGCAAGAAAACCTCGTTATACTATCTCCAATCGAAGATCTCTGATATCATCAATTAACTCCTGAGGTAATCCTCCTACTGTGAGGGTATTAACATAGCTCTTGCAGCTCAATGCATCTGCCATAACATTGGCCTTTCCTGGGTGATAGTGCAATTTCATATCATAATCCTTTATGAGATCCAACCATCTTCTCTGCCTGAGGTTCAACTCCTTCTGCGTGAAGATGTATTTCAGACTCTTATGATCCGTGTAAACATCACACCTATTTCCAATAAGAAAATGTCTCCAGGTCTTGAGTGCATGCACTACGGCTGCTAACTCCAAATCATGCGTGGCATAATTCCGCTCATGAGGTCGAAGCTGACGTGAGGCATATGAAACAACTCTTCCTTCTTGCATAAGAACACCTCCAAGTCCCTGACGAGAAGCGTCGCAATATACTTGGAAATCCTTGCGTATATTCGGAAGAATTAGCACTGGGGCTGTGACCAAACGTTTCTTCAGCTCCTCGAAACTAACCTCACATTTGTTGGTCCAAACAAACCTAGTGTCTTTCTTCAATAACTCTGTTATGGGCTTCGCAATCTTGGAGAAATTCTCAATAAACCTCCGGTAATATCCTGCAAGTCCAAGAAAACTGCGAATCTCTCCGACTGAGGTGGGTGCCTTCCATTCGGTGACGGCTTCAACCTTGGAGGGGTCTACTGCTAGTCCTTCTCCTGATATAACATGTCCAAGAAATCCGACTTCCTTCAACCAGAATTCACATTTGCTGAACTTTGCGTATAATTGATGTTCCCTAAGCTTCTCAAGAACCAAGCGCAAATGTTCCTTGTGTTCTTCTTCATTCTTCGAGTAAATCAATATGTCATCAATGAATACCACAACAAACTTATCCAAGAACTCCATGAATACCTTATTCATCATACTCATGAAATAGGCAGGGGCATTAGCCAAACCAAAAGACATGACCGTGTACTCATAAAGTCCATATCTCGTGGTAAAGGCTGTCTTGGGTATATCCTGTTCTCAAATCTTCAGCTGGTGATATCCTGATCGAAGATCGATCTTTGAGAAAACTTTTGCTCCTTGTAGCTAGTCAAACAAATCATTGATCATTGGCAGAGCATACTTGTTCTTGACCGTCACCTCATTCAGCGCACGATAATCTACAACCATTCTCAAGGATCCATCCTTCTTCTCAACTAGAAGCACTGGGGCTCCCCAAGGTGATGAACTCGGTCGAATATAACCTTTCTCCAATAATTCTTTAATTTGGTTCTTAATTTCCTCTAGATCATTAGCGGGCATCCGGTATGGTTTAGAGTGGATGAGAAATTAGAATAGAATAAGGGCCTAATGAGAGAAATCACTACCCATATGCTTATGATAGCAAGAAAACTTCAAATCAAGCAATTCACACAAATCACAACACAAAAAGAAAAACCTACAGGTAAGGTCATATCCACAAGAGATATGATCTCTTCATACTACCGCAAATCATTAGTTGGACTCAACTTGGTAGTGGTGGTCTGAACTAAATCTTCTCAAATCAAAGTCAACTCTAGCTTCTTCTTCTTCGTCAATGATGTCTTCATAGGTCATGGTCTCATTGGGCCGAGCAACTTGGTGATGGGGTTCAACAACTATTTTATTGAAATGGAGAAGAGATAGAAATGAATAGAGAAGAGTATAGACCAATGGATATTTTAGGAAGTCGTAAAATAGAGTTTTCTTCCTATGGCTTTCCATTTCCTAGTGGTCGCGTCCTACAGTCAGCGTGTGCTCTGGTACCACCTTGTAGCGACCTGACCCAAATGGATCAAAGTCTCTGTGCTTAAGTGTCATCCCTGGATCGGTATGCTGACACACACAGTACTCGAGGAATTATAACAGAGTTCAATCACACACTTTATTACATCGAGGTCCTCAAAAGAGTATTTCTTACAATAACATGGCCAAAGGCCATCTAAATAAAATTAACTGCGGAAGCATCGAAGGAAAATGAGTCCATCAACTCCACGACAAACTGAGTGCAGAACAACGACCTATCGCACCTTTAATCTTCGTCGGAAAAGTCTGCAACATGAGACGTTGCAGCCATGTAGGTCAGCACATGGAATATGCTGGCAATTTCACACCATATAATAATAATAAATGAAAATACTATCTCTATATGCAAATATAGCTTGTGGAGGCTCTAAGTTTTATTTTGCATAAAGCTAATTTTACCCTACAACAAAGGAATAATTTTTTACTACTAAATTAAAATGCCATTATTGAGAAGGTTCCTCCAACTCAATCCCAAAATTCCCAAGTTATTAGTAACTCAATAATTTCATTAAAAAGAGTGATGAGATCAACCAATAATTCAGTTCCAGATACTCAAGTTGTCCATAACCGAGGACATGGCTAATCATGATTAGTTTGTACACTCTTTAGAGGCTTGCACACTTTTCCCCACAAGACTCGACCACCTCCATGATCGGAAGATCGATACATAGCCTTTCAGAAGCGTTTCCCCTTAACCCTGGGTAGACCGGTACACCTATTTTCCCCTACATCAGCTAGTCTACCATGGAAAGAGGTCACACAACTTACTCAACTATGCCAGAGCCCATAATGGCTTGTGACTGCACATGAAAGTTTCTAGGCATGAAATATCTTATGATCCCTTTGAGCCTGGGTGGCGGACCTAGGGTAATCACACGGGTACTCCGGGATTCCCCGTGGGCAAGCACTGGTTACTCCAAGTGCCCCAAACAATCCACCCAGATGTGTATTAAAGTTGCCACCTTATGTTGTCCCAAAATTATTATCTCCTCACAACTTGCATGGATCACACATACCAATCCCCGTCTACGCTAAGCAATATATGATATAACGAATATTCCCGGGGTGATCAAAGGTCATAGGTTCCTACCACATGAACTACATAGCATAACCACATGTTTCCAATCCTACGCATGCAATCTTTGAGGGTGAAACTAATGCATAGTAAAAACTGGGTATTGAAATTATGATCAAAGTGTGAACTTGCCTTGCTGACGATCGTTGAACTCTAAAGATTCATAGTAGCAAGCTTCGCACTCCGGGTGATCTAACATAAGCAAGCAATAACATACATAAGCATACAAACAAAGATCCAAAAGAAAACAAATGAAAGACTTCGAAAAACTCCAAAACACCCAAATAAAGTTTCTGTACATAACGCAATTTTTATAGTAGCAAAAATATGTGTGTTTGGGTTTAACAGAAAGTACACGTCACGAGCTTCGATTTGCAAAAAGAATCACCTAAAACGGAGTTACGAAACTCGAGATACGGCCTAGCGAAATTTGAATTCAGATCTGTTTGAATTCAAAATTTAAAATTTTCAAAAATATTTTTCGTTTGGTTCTCTGGATAGAGGGGATTTTTATGAACTAGTAGAAAAAAGAATCAACTAAATCGGATCTATAGATTAAAAGATTCGCTAAAAGAAAAATCGAACATAAATCTGAAATAGGAATTTTTCTAAAAAAATCTAATTTCGACCGGCGACAAGTGGCGCTCTCTAGTTGGTTGGGCGGGTGTTTTCTGCTAGTTTAGGAGAGGGTGGCTGATCCGTAAGGGAAAGAAACTGAAGCGAACATGGGTTCGTTCAACTTACAGAGAAGAACGGGAGGTTTGGGGAGGCTCTCGCGTGGTGATGGCGGCGACTCCGGCGATCGTGGGCGGCGGCGAAGGTGTCTACGAGATGCAGCGGAGAGTGGCTCGTCCAGTGGTGGAGTCTGTGATGATCAGAGGAGACGAATGGCGACGGAACGAAGCGGCAAAACTCGGTGCTCCGGGTGCTCTAGTGAAGACAACGTGGTCGAGGGTGGCCTCTGTAGAAGTAAAGGGATCACAAGACCTTGTAAAAAAGATTGTGGAGACCGAGAGAAGTCGGAACACAAAAGGATAGGGCTCGGGACGGCTCACCGGCGTCGGAAACTTGCGATGAACTATAGCTTCTGAGGCAAGATTGGAACGTCGAGTGCGTCGTCTAGATGTAGTTTTGGCGAGAGATTTTCGACTAAATCGGTCGAGGAGATTCGTGGCTATTTATAGGACATCTTCCATGGACGTGAAGTTGGCTGGAGTTAGGATTTCCAAGAATTTTAAACGAAGAGGCGTCGGGAGTAATGTACGCGTAATTTTCTGCTGTCTGTTGGTGAGGAGGAAGAAGAAAAGGTGGGAAGTGACACATTACACACAGTCTCCGATCTCATTGATAGTGACTCTTGGTTATGGAAGGTGGATATTGTCAGGAGGAATTTTATCGCTCCCGATGCTGATGCTATATTGAACATACCATTGCGGCAAGGGGGAGGTGAGGACTTCTGGGTATGGGCGTGGGAGAAGATGGGTGTCTATACTGTAAAATCTGCATATCGGGCTCTTATGACTCGCAACGAGCACTTAGCTCTAGAGGAAGGGACGACTACGGGTACTTCAGAGACAGAAAAACAGTTATGGGCAAGGTTGTGGAAGCTACAAATGGTACCTAAAGTTCGTGTGTTCTGGTGGCGAGTTCTATGGGGAATCCTTCCTGTCGAGCGAACACTACAGCACAGACATATAGCCACCACAGCTAGATGTAAAGTCTGCCTAGCTACAGACGAGGATTTGATGCATGCGCTGATTAAGTGCACTCATGCAAAGAGGTTCTGGGGGGAAGCGAGAGAGTGGCTACAAGTGAAACTTCCGGCTCTCCACCCAGAAACATGGATGAAAGATATACTTTGTGACTCAAGGTTACAAGAAACTGATAGGACAAAATTTGTTTCTGTCATGTGGGCGATTTGGACTTCCAGAAATAATATAACACATGACAAGGAAAGTTCAAACCCAGTCCAGTTTATGAGAGCGATCAAGGATGCTTTGGCGGTGCTAGAACTTCCTGTGGAGCACACCAAAGTCTTGACCGGCTACGGATGGAGACCACCTGAGGGTGATGGGATTAAGATCAACACCGATGCAGGTATCTCTAGTGAGGAGAGAAAAGGGGTGCAGGAGGGATCGCTCGGTCTTGGACTGCCTTTCTTGCGGCTTGGAGCAAGCTTTATCCTGGAGTGACGGATCCATTGGTAGCAGAAGCTTTGGCCCTACATGATGGTGTTCTTTTGCTCGTCTCCGAGGCTTCATGCGAGTGGTTATGGAGGTTGACTGCAAGGAGGTAGTCGATCTGTGGGATTCTCGCACTTTTTCACGCTCGACGGTAGCGCCAGTTCTATTGGAGATAGAAGGACTAGCTTTATCTTTTCAGTCTTTTGTTATTCAATTTGTTTCAATAAATGCCAATGTTCCAGCCCACCTTTGTGCCAAGTTTGCTTGCACATTAGGGGTTACGAGCTGTTGGATGGACTCCCCTCCTAGTTTTCTCATGACTAGCGTTATGGCTGATTATGCAGGAGCTAGAGATGATTGAATAAAATTCTCATTTCCCCGCAAAAAAAGAAGAAAAGGTGGGGTGGGGTGGAGACGAGTTACGTGAACGGGAGAGGGAACGAACGAGCGAACGGGAAACATGGGACGTGGGGCGCTGAGCGACTCCTTTTTTTCTATGCACGAGGGCGCTCGCTGGCCTCTGGCCACGCTGGGGATGGGCAGGTCGAGCGATCGGCCTGGCTGGGTCATGGCCTCGCTAGCGGCTGGCTGGGCCGGTTGGCCTGGCGGGCCTTTTAAAAAAAATCATTTTTAACAACAATAAAGCACGAAAAGACATAAAAATAAGCCTAAATATCCCAGAAAAATTCACATAGTAATATGGTCTTATATATGACCTTGTGAACTTTTATCTGGCCTAAAAATGCAACTTTTAAACATATTTGTTTTTGCTAAACTAATAAAATAATTTTTAAATAAAACCCAACAAATATATTTTGGTTCCAAATTCGATTTCCAATTTTTCTTTTCTGATTTTGAAGAAGTCATTTTATCTTCTCTCTTTATTTTATTTTTGATATAATGGAAATGAATATTTTTTTTGGTGAAACCAAATTTGATCCAAACTCCCAACTTTGAAAAAATTCAAAATTGGTTTTTAGGGAAACTTCCAACTCTCTCTTTTGATCCTTGAGTTGCTCAAAGTTCCTTGGATCAAAAATCAAATAAAACAAATGGGGCAAAAATGCATAAATCATGGATGCATATGAATGATCTATTTATAAACATCCAAATTGAAAATTGGGATGATACAGCAGTCTAGTGGTCAAGTAGAATTGATCAATAGAGAGCTCAAATTAATTTTGCAAAAGACTGTCAATAGGTCTAGAAAGAATTGGTCCAAGAAACTTGATGATGCATTATGGGCCTATAGAACTGCATATAAAAATCCTATGGGTATGTCTTCGTATAAAATGGTTTATGGAAAAGTATGTCACTTACCTCTCGAACTAGAACATAAGGCTTATTGGGCTATTAAAGAGCTCAATTATGATTTCAAACTTGCCGGTGAGAAGAGGTTATTTGATATTAGCTCACTTGATGAATGGAGAACCCAAGCTTATGAAAATGCCAAGCTGTTTAAAGAAAAGGTTAAAAGATGGCATTATAAAAGGATACAAAAGCATGAGTTTAATGTAGGTGATTTTGTATTGCTATACAACTCTCGTTTAAGATTTTTTGTAGGAAAACTTCTCTCTAAATGGGAAGGTCCCTATGTTATCGCGGAGGTCTATCGTTCTGGTGCCATAAAAATTAACAACTTCGAAGGCACAAATCCGAAGGTGGTGAACGGTCAAAGAATTAAACATTATATCTCAGGTAATCCCATAAATGTTGAAACCAATGTTATTGAAACCATGACCCCGGAGGAATACATAAGGGACACTTTCCAGAACGTTTCAGACTCTGAAAAGGAATAGGTATGTGGTACGGTAAGTAAACCGACTCCAAAACAGTTTTTAAGGCAATATTTCTCCCTGTTGGAATATTTAGAAAAACAGAAAAATAAGAAGCAGTCCAGGAATGACACGAGGGCCCCACGAGGGTGGAGGGCGCGCCCTACCCCCTTGGCGCGCCCCCTACCTCGTGGGCACCTCGTGTGCCTTCCGGACTCCTTTTTCTTGTAAGATACGTATTTTGGTCGGTAAAAATTCATTATATAATCTCCCGAAGGTTTTGACTCCTGTATCACGCAATTATCCTATGTTCTTATTTCGAGCTATTGCTGCTGCAGATTAGAGCAAGATGTCTTCTCAAGAGTCAGTTGGGGAGAGCCGGGTGTCTCATCTGGCATCGGAACCAAGGACAAACAGCGAGGTTGACCACTTTGGGCCAGCAACGGAGGAAGAGATGGAGGCTCACTTGATGAGGATGGATGCCATGGAGGAAGATCAAGAAGCCACTTCTCGCTTCCGAGCTGGATTCACGATGGGGGATCTACAGAGCTCAGCTATTCCAAACTCGATTATCCCTTCCAATGTTAGATTTCTTTCTTATGAAAATATGAAGAGGAGTGTCACTTGTTCTCCTGCAGCTATGCAACATCCTTGGGTGCAAGGAGCCTTAGCCGTTACAGGAAAGCTTCCTAAGGAAATAATGGACCTCAAGCAGCAAGTCAGTAAGCTCGAGGAGGAGAATCGTATCCTGAGGGGCATCATCGCCAAGAATATTACACCATCACCAAAGAAGGAGACATAATCACATGGGTATGGGCACTCCCCTTGGCAACTTCCAAGCTTGGGGGAGGTGCCCGGTATCATATCACAATCACATCTCCTACCGTTTTTCTTAGTTCGATCCTATTAGTAGTATCTTGATTTAGTAGAATAAAGTTTATGGCATGATCTAGTTTTGAGTTTTGCTTTATGATCTCTCTATGTAATCGAGTCCGTGAGCTATATATAATAAAGATTAGTGTTGAGTTAAGGGCTTGATTATTTTGCCATGATCTTGAGTGAATAAAAGAAAAGAGAAAAGAATAAAAAGAAACAAAGAGTTCATATTGATCTTATTGAGAGTAATGACCTCACATAGAAAGAGTATGATGATTAAAAGTTGTTGGGAGTTGGCAAACATAACTTTGGTCATCGTTTCAATTAATAGGAAGTAATAAGGAAAGAGAGGTTTCACATATAAATATATTATCATGGACATCTTTTATGATTGGGAGCACTCATTAAAATATGACATGCTAAAGAGTTGATGTTGGACAAGGAAGACAACGTAATGGGTTATGTTTTCTTATATTCGAGATAAAGTATATTGTCATGGATCATCCAACATGTTGAGCTTGTCTTTCCCCCTCATGCTAGCCAAATTCTCAGCACCAAGTAGAGATACTATTTGTGCTTCCAAAAACCCTTAAACCAGTTTTGCCATGAGAGTCCACTATACCTACCTATGGACAGAGTAAGATCCTTCAAGTAAGTTGTCATCGGTGCAAAGAAATAAAAATTGCTCTCTAAATATGTATGACTTATTAGTGGGGGAGAAAATAAGCGTTATACGATCTTGTGATATGGAAGAAATAAAAGCGACAGACTGCATAATAAAGGTTCATATCACAAGTGGCAATATAAAGTGACATTCTTTCGCATTAAGATTTTGTGCATCCAACCATAAAAGTGCATGGAAACCTCTGCTTCCCTCCGCGAAGGGCCTATCTTTTACTATTATCCTCTACCTTATGCAAGAGTCACGGTGATCTTCACATTTCCTTTGTACATTTTATCCTTCGGCAAGCACAGTGTGTTGGAAAGATCCTGATAGATATATCTAATTTGATGTAGGGGAGCATGAGTTATTATTGTTGACATTACCCTTGAGGTAAAAGGTTGGGAGGCGAAACTATAAGCTCCTATCTTTCTCTGTGTCCGATTAAAACTCCGTAACCACAAGTATCGCGTGAGTGTTAGCAATTATGAAAGACTAAATGATAGTTGAGTATGTGGACTTGTTATAAAGCTCTGACATAGACTCTTTCTGATGTTATGATAAATTGCAATTGCTTCAATGATTGGGATTATAGTTTGTTGGTTCTCAATAAAGTTTATGATTCGTACTTTGCATTGTGAATAGATTATTACTTGAGCATAAATAATCATATAAAAATATCTATATATGTTGCTGTTATGAGAATAATCATGATGCCTTCATGTCCATATTTTATTTTTATCGACACCTCTACCTCTAAACATGGGGACATATTTATTGTTATCGGCTTCCGCTTGAGGACATGCGAGGTCTAAGCTTGGGGGAGTTGATACGTCCATTTTGCATCATGCTTTTATATCGATATTTATTGCATTATGGGCTGTTACTACACATTATGTCACAATACTTATGCCTATTCTCTCTTATTTTACAAGGTTTACATAAGGAGGGAGAATGCCGGTAGCTGGAATTCTGGGCTGGAAAAGGAGCAAATATTAGAGACCTATTCTGCACAACTCCAAAAGTCCTGAAACTCCACGAAAGTAATTTTTGGAAATAATAAAAAATATTGAGCGGAAGAAGTACACCAGAGGGGGACCCACCTGGCCACGAGGGTGGGGGGCGTGCCCTACCCCCAGGGCGCTCCCCCCTGCCTCGTGGGCCCCCTGTTGGCTCTCCTATGGCCATCTTCTGCTATATGAGGTCTTTCGTCGAGGAAAAAAACCATAAGCAACCTTTCGGGACGAAACTCCGCCACCACGAGGTGGAACCTTGGCGGAACCAATCTAGGGCTCCGGCAGAGCTCAACTGCCGGGGGCACTTCCCTCCGGGAGGGGGAAATCATCGCCATCGTCATCACCAACGCTCCTCTCATTGGGAGAGGGCAATCTCCATCAACATCTTCACCAACACCATCTCCTCTCAAAACCCTAGTTCATCTCTTGTATCCAATTCTTGTCTCCAAGTCCGGGATTGGTACTAGTAGGTTGCTAGTAGTGTGATTACTCCTTGTACTTGATGCTAGTTGGTTTATTTGGTGGAAGATCATATGTTCAGATCCTTTATGCATATTAATACCCCTCTGATTATGAACATGAATATGCTTTGTGAGTAGTTACGTTTGTTCCTGAGGACATGGGAGAAGTCTTGCTATTAGTAGTCATGTGAATTTGGTATTCGTTCGATATTTTGATGAGATGTATGTTGTGTAGCCTCTGGTGGTGTTATGTGAACGTCGACTACATAACACTTCACCATTATTTGGGCCTAGAGGAAGGCATTGGGAAGTAATAAGTAGATGATGGGTTGCTAGAGTGACATAAGCTTAAACCCTAGTTTATGCGTTGCTTCGTAAGGGATTGATTTGGATCCATATGTTTCATGCTATGGTTAGGTTTGTTGGAGAACATAGCAGAATTTAAAATTTTCTACACATCACCAAGATCAACCTATGGAGTCTTCTAGCAACGAGAGGAAAGGAGTGCATCTACATACCCTTGTAGATCGCGAGCGGAAGCGTTCAAGAGAACGGGGTTGATGGAGTCGTACTCGTCGTGATCCAAATCACCGATGACCGAGCGCCGAACGGACGGCACCTCCACGTTCAACACACGTACGGTAGGGGAAGACGTATCCTCCTTCTTGATCCAGCAAGGGGAAGGAGAGGTTGATGGAGATCCAGCAGCACGACGGCGTGGTGGTGGAAGCAGCGGGTTTCTCGGCGGGGCTTCGCCAAGCTCAGCGAGAGGGAGAGGTGTCACAGGAGGGAGAGGGAGGCGCCAGGGGCTAGCGTGCGCAGCCCTCCCTCCCCCCTCTTTATATAGGGGTCCAGGGGGCGCCGCCCCCCTAGATATCCATCTCAAGGAGGGGTGGCGGCCAAGGGGGGGGGAACTTGCCCCCCAAGCCAAGTGGGGCGCCCCCACCCCTAGGGTTTCCAACCCTAGGCGCAGGGGGAGGCCCAAGGGGGGCGCACCAGTCCACCAGGGGCTGGTTCCCCTCCCACTTCAGCCCATGGGGCCCTCCGGGATAGGTGGCCCCACCCGGTGGACCCCCGGGACCCTTCCGGTGGTCCCGGTACAATACCGATTACCCCCGAAACTTTCCCGATGGCCGAAACTGGACTTCCTATATATATAAATCTTCACCTCCGGACCATTCCGGAACTCCTCGTGACGTCTGGGATCTCATCCGGGACTCCGAACAACTTTCGGGTTACCGCATACTAATATCTCAACAACCGTAGCGTCACCGAACCTAGTGTGTAGACCCTACGGGTTCGGGAGTCACGCAGACATGATCGAGACGACTCTCCGGTCAATAACCAACAGCGGGATCTGGATACCCATGTTGGATCCCACATGCTCCTCGATGATCTCATCGGATGAACCACAATGTCGAGGATTCAATCAATCCCGTATACAATTCCCTTTGTCAATCGGTACGTTACTCGCCCGAGATTCAATCGTCGGTATCCCAATACCTCGTTCAATCTCGTTACGGGCAAGTCACTTTACTCGTACCGTAATGCATGATCCCGTGATCAACCACTTGGTCACATTGAGCTCATTATGATGATGCATTACCGAGTGGGCCCAGAGATACCTCTCCGTCATACGGAGTGACAAATCCCAGTCTCGATTCGTGCCCACCTAGCAGACACTTACGGAGATACCCGTAGTGCACCTTTATAGTCACCCAGTTACGTTGTGACGTTTGGCACACCCAAAGCACTCCTACGGTATCCGGGAGTTGCACAATCTCATGGTCTAAGGAAATGATACTTGACATTTGGAAAAGCTCTAGCAAACGAACTACGCGATCTTGTGCTATGCTTAGGATTGGGTCTTGTCCATCACATCATTCTCCTAATGATGTGATCCCGTTATCAATGACATCTAATGTCCATAGTCAGGAAACCATGACTATCTGTTGATCAACAAGCCAGTCAACTAGAGGCTCATTAGGGACGTTTTGTGGTCTATGTATTCACACGTGTATTATGATTTCCGGATAACACAATTATAGCATGAACAATAGACAATTATCATGAACAAGGAAATATAATAATAACCATTTTATTATTGCCTCTAGGGCATATTTCCAACAGTCTCCCACTTGCACTAGAGTCAATAATCTAGTTTCATTGTGATGAATCGAACACCCATAGAGTTCTGGTGTTGATCATGTTTTGCTCTAGGGAGAGGTTTAGTCAATGGATCTGCTACATTCAGGTTCATATGTACTTTACAAATATCTATGTCTCCATTTTGAACGTTTTCACGAATGGAGTTGAAGCGACGCTTGATATGCCTGGTCTTCCTGTGAAACCTGGGCTCCTTAGCAAGGGCAATAGCTCCAGTGTTGTCACAGAAGAGAGTGATCGGCCCCGACGCATTGGGTATGACTCCTAGGTCGGTGATGAACTCCTTCATCCAGATTGCTTCATGTGCTGCCTCCGAGGCTTCCATGTACTCCGCTTCACATGTATATCCCGCCACAACGCTTTGCTTGCAACTGCACCAGCTTACTGCCCCACCAATCAAAATATACACATATCCGGTTTGTGACTTAGAGTCATCCAGATATGTGTCGAAGCTAGCATCGATGTAACCCTTTACGACGAGCTCTTCGTCACCTCCATAAACGAGAAACATATCCTTAGTCATCTTCAGGTACTTCAGGATATTCTTGACCGCTGTCCAGTGTTCCATGCCGGGATTACTTTGGTAACTTCCTACCAAACTTACGGCAAGGTTTACATCAGGTCTGGTACACAGCATGGCATACATAATAGACCCTATGGCCGAGGCATAGGGGACGACACTCATCTTTTCTCTATCTTCTGCCGTGGTCGGGCATTGAGCCGTGCTCAATTGCACACCTTGCAATACAGGCAAGAACCCCTTCTTGGACTGATCCATATTGAACTTCTTCAATATCTTGTCAAGGTACGTACTTTGTGAAAGACCAATGAGGCGTCTCGATCTATCTCTATAGATCTTGATGCCTAATATATAAGCAGCTTCTCCAAGGTCCTTCATTGAAAAACACTTGTTCAAGTAGGCCTTTATGCTTTCCAAGAATTCTATATCATTTCCCATCAATAGTATGTCATCCACATATAATATGAGAAATGCTACGGAGCTCCCACTCACTTTCTTGTAAACACAGGCTTCTCCATAAGTCTGTGTAAACCCAAACGCTTTGATCATCTCATCAAATCGAATGTTCCAACTCCGAGATGCTTGCACCAGCCCATAGATTGAGCGTTGGAGCTTGCGCACCTTGTTAGCATTCTTAGGATCAACAAAACCTTCCGGCTGCATCATATACAATTCTTCCTTGAGAAAGCCGTTAAGGAATGCCGTTTTGACGTCCATTTGCCATATCTCATAATCATAGAATGCGACAATTGCTAACATGATTCAGACGGACTTCAGCTTCGCTACGGGTGAGAAAGTCTCATCGTAGTCAACCCCTTGAACTTGTCGATGACCCTTAGCGACAAGTCGAGCCTTGTAGATGGTCACATTACCATCTGCGTCTGCCTTCTTCTTAAAGATCCATTTATTTTCTATGGCTCGCCAATCATCGGGCAAGTCAGTCAAAGTCCATACTTTGTTTTCATACATGGATCCTATCACGGATTTCATGGCTTCTAGCCATTTGTCAGAATCTGGGCCCGCCATCGCTTCTTCATAGTTCGAAGGTTCACCGTTGTCTAACAACATGATTTCCAAGACAGGGTTGCGGTACCACTCTGGTGCGGATCGTGTCCTTATGGACTTACGAAGTTCAGTAGGAGCTTGATCCGAAGTACCTTGATCATCATTATTAACTTCCTCTCTAGTCGGTGCATGCACTGCGGGAACATTTTCCTGAGCTGCGCTACTTTCCGCTTCAAGAGGCAGTACTCCACCAAGTTCTACTTTCCTCCCACTTACTTCTTTCGAGAGAAACTCTTTCTCCAGAAAGGACCCGTTCTTGGCAACAAATATCTTGCCTTCGGATCTGAGGTAGAAGGTATACCCAATGGTTTCCTTAGGGTATCCTATGAAGACGCATTTTTCCGACTTGGGTTCGAGCTTTTTAGGTTGAAGTTTCTTGACATAAGCATCGCATCCCCAAACTTTTAGAAACGACAGCTTAGGTTTCTTCCCAAACCATAATTCATACGGTGTCATCTCAACGGATTTCGACGGAGCCCTATTTAAAGTGAATGCGGCAGTCTCTAAAGCATAGCCCCAAAATGAGAGCGGTAGATCGGTAAGAGACATCATAGATCGCACCATATCCAATAGAGTGCGATTACGACATTCGGACACACCATTTCGCTGAGGTGTTCCAGGCGGCGTGAGTTGTGAAACTATTCCACATTTCCTTAAGTGTGTGTGCCAAATTCGTGACTCAAATATTCCCCTCCACGATCTGATCGTAAGAACTTTATTTTCCTGTCACGTTGATTCTCAACCTCACTCTGAAATTCCTGAACTTTTCAAAGGTCTCAGACTTGTGTTTCATTAAGTAGACATACCCATATCTACTCAAGTCATCAGTGAGAGTGAGAACATAACGATAGCCACCGCGAGCCTCAACACTCATTGGACCGCACACATCAGTATGTATGATTTCCAATAAGTTGGTTGCTCGCTCCATTGTTCCTAAGAACGGAGTCTTCGTCATTTTACCCATGAGGCATGGTTCGCACGTGTCAAATGATTCGTAATCAAGAGACTCCAAAAGTCCATCTACATGGAGCTTCTTCATGCGTTTGACACCTATGTGACCAAGGCGGCAGTGCCACAAGTATGTGGGACTATCATTATCAACCTTACATCTTTTGGTATTCACACTATGAATATGTGTAACATTACGCTTGAGATTCATTAAGAATAAACCATTCACCAGCGGGGCATGACCATAAAACATATCTCTCATATAAATAGAACAACTATTATTCTCGGATTTAAATGAGTAGCCATCTCGAATTAAACGAGATCCTGATACAATGTTCATGCTCAAAGCTGGCACTAAATAACAATTATTGAGGTTTAAAACTAATCCCGTAGGTAAATGTAGAGTTAGCGTGCCGACGGCGATCACATCGACCTTGGAACCATTCCCGACGCGCATCGTCACCTCGTCCTTCGCCAGTCTCCGCTTATTCCGCAGCTCCTGCTTTGAGTTACAAATATGAGCAACCGCACCGGTATCAAATACCCAGGAGCTACTACGAGTACTGGTAAGGTACACATCAATTACATGTATATCACATATACCTTTAGTATTGCCGGCCTTCTTGTCCGCTAAGTATTTGGGGTAGTTCCTCTTCCAGTGACCACTTCCCTTGCAATAAAAGCACTCAGTCTCAGGCTTGGGTCCATTCTTTGGCTTCTTCCCGGAAACTGACTTACCAGGCGCGGCAACTCCCTTGCCGTCCTTCTTGAAGCTCTTCTTACCCTTACCTTTCTTAAACTTAGTGGTTTTATTCACCATAAACACTTGATGTTCCGTTTTGATCTCCACCTCCGCTGATTTCAGCATTGAATATACCTCAGGAATGGTCTTTTCCATCCCCTGCATATTGAAGTTCATCACAAAGATGTTGTAGCTCGGTGGAAGCGATTGAAGGATTCTGTCAATGACTGCGTCATCCGGGAGATTAACTCCCAGCTGAGTCAAGCAGTTGTGCAACCCAGACATTTTGAGTATGTGCTCACTGACAGAACTATTTTCCTCCATCTTACAACTGAAGAACTTGTCGGAGACTTCATATCTCTCGACCCGGGCATGAGCTTGGAAAACCATTTTCAGCTCTTCGAACATCTCATATGCTCCGTGTTGCTCAAAATGCTTTTGGAGCCCCGGTTCTAAGCTGTAAAGCATGCCGCACTGAACGAGGGAGTAATCATCAGCATGCGACTGCCAAGCGTTCATAACGTCTTGGTTCTCTGGGATGGGTGCTTCACCTAGCGGTGCTTCTAGGACATAATCTTTCTTGGCAGCTATGAGGATGATCCTCAGGTTTCGGACCTAGTCCGTATAGCTGCTGCCATCATCTTTCAGCTTGGTTTTCTCTAGAAACGCGTTGAAGTTGAGGGCAACATTAGCATGGGCCATTTGATCTACAAGACATATTGTAAAGATTTTAGACTAAGTTCATGATAATTAAGTTCATCTAATCAAATTATTCAATGAACTCCCACTCAGATAGACACCCCTCTAGTCATCAAAGTGAAACATGATCCGAGTCAACTAGGCCGTGTCCGATCATCACGTGAGACGGACTAGTCAACATCGGTGAACATCTTCATGTTGATCGTATCTTCTATACGACTCATGCTCGACCTTTCGGTCTTCCGTGTTCCGAGGCCATGTCTGTACATGCTAGGCTCGTCAAGTCAACCTAAGTGTATTGCGTGTGTAAATCTAGCTTACACCCGTTGTATGCGAATGTTAGAATCTATCACACCCGATCATCACGTGGTGCTTCGAAACAACGAACCTTCGCAACGGTGCACAGTTAGGGGGAACACTTTCTTGAAATTATTGCGTGGGATCATCTTATTTAAGCTACCGTCGTTCTAAGCAAATAAGATGTAAAACATGATAAACATCACATGCAATCAAATAGTGACATGATATGGCCAATATCATTTTGCTCCTTATGATCTCCATCTTCGGGGCGCCATGATCATCGTCGTCACCGGCATGACACCATGGTCTCCATCATCATGATCTCCATCATCGTGTCTTCATGAAGTTGTCTCGTCATCTATTACTTCTACTACTATGGCTAACGATTTAGCAATAAAGTAAAGTAATTACATGATGTTATATGTTGACACGCATGTCATAAATAAATTAAGACAACTCCTATGGCTCCTGCCGGTTGTCATACTCATCGACATGCAAGTCGTGATTCCTATTACAAGAACATGATCAATCTCATACATCACATATATCATTCATCACATCCTTTTGGCCATATCACATCACACGGCACATGCTACAAAAACAAGTTAGAGGTCCTCTAATTGTTGTTGCAAATTTTTACGTGGCTGCTATAGGTTTCTTAGCAAGAACGTTTCTTACCTATGCCAAAACCACAACGTGATATGCCAATTTCTATTTACCCTTCATAAGGACCCTTTTCATCGAATCCGATCCGACTATAGTGGGAGAGACAGACACCAGCTAGACACCTTATGCAACTAGTGCATGTCAGTCGGTGGAACATGTCTCACGTAAGCGTACGTGTAAGGTCGGTCCGGGCCGCTTCATCCCACGATGCCTTCGAATCAAGATAAGACTAGTAACGGCAAGTAAATTGACAATATCGACGCCCACAACTGCTTTGTGTTCTACTCGTGCATAGAAACTATGCATAGACCTAGCTCTGATACCACTGTTGGAGAACGTAGCAGAATTTAAAATTTTCTATGCATCACCAAGATCAATCTATGGAGTCTTCTAGCAACAAGAGGAAAGGAGTGCATCTACATACCCTTGTAGATCGCGAGCGGAAGCGTTCAAGAGAACGGGGTTGATGGAGTCGTACTCGTCGTGATCCAAATCACCGATGACCGAGCACCGAACGGACGACACCTCCGCGTTCAACACAAGTACGGTTGGGGAAGACGTCTCCTCCTTCTTGATCCAGCAAGTGGAAGGAGAGGTTGATGGAGATCCAGCAGCACGACGGCGTGGTGGTGGAAGCAGCGGGTTTCTCGGCAGGGCTTCGCCAAGCTCAGCGAGAGGGAGAGGTGTCACGGGAGGGAGAGGGAGGCGTCAGGGGCTAGCATGCACAGCCCTCCCTCCCCCCTCTTTATATAGGGGTCCAGGGGGTGCTGGCCCCCTAGAGATCCATCTCAAGGGGGGGGGGGGCGGCCAAGGGCGGGAACTTGCCCCCCAAGCCAAGTGGGGTGCCCCCCACCCCTAGGGTTTCCAACCCTAGGCGCAAGGGGAGGCCCAAGGGGGGCGCACCAGTCCACCAGGGGCTGGTTCCCCTCCCACTTCAGCCTATGGTGCCCTCCGGGATAGGTGGCCCCACCCGGTGGACACCCGGGACCCTTCCGGTGGTCCCGGTACAATACCGATTACCACCGAAACTTTCCCGATGGCCGAAACTGGACTTCCTATATATAAATCTTCACCTCCGAACCAGTCCGGAACTCCTCGTGACGTCCGGGGTCTCATCCGAGACTCCGAACAACTTTCGGGTTACCGCATACTAATATCTCAACAACCCTAGCGTCACCGAACCTTAAGTGTGTAGACCCTACGGGTTCGGGAGTCACGCAGACATGACCGAGACGACTCTCCGGTCAATAACCAACAGCGGGATATGGATACCCATGTTGGCTCCCACATACTCCTCGATGATCTCATCGAATGAACCACGATGTCAAGGATTCAATCAATCCCGTATACAATTCCCTTTGTCAATCGGTACGTTACTCGCCCAAGATTCGATCGTCGGTATTCCAATACCTCGTTCAATCTCGTTACCGGCAAGTCACTTTACTCGTACTGTAATGCATGATCCCGTGATCAACCACTTGGTCACATTGAGCTCATTATGATGATGCATTACCGAGCGGGCCCAGAGATACCTCTCCGTCATACGGAGTGACAAATCCCAGTCTTGATTCGTGCCCACCCAACAGACACTTTCGGAGATACTCGTAGTGCACCTTTATAGTCACCCAGTTACGTTGTGACATTTGGCACACCCAAAGCACTCCTACGGTATCCGGGAGTTGCACAATCTCATGGTCTAAGGAAATGATACTTGACATTTGGAAAAGCTCTAGCAAACGAAATACATGATCTTGTGCTATGCTTAGGATTGGGTCTTGTCCATCACATCATTCTCCTAATGATGTGATCCCGTTATCAATGACATCTAATGTCCATAGTCAGGAAACCATGACTATCTGTTGATCAACGAGCCAGTCAACTAGAGGCTCACTAGGGACGTTTTGTGGTCTATGTATTCACACATGTATTACGATTTCCGGATAACACAATTATAGTATGAACAATAGACAATTATCATGAACAAGGAAATATAATAATAACCATTTTATTATTGCCTCTAGGGCATATTTCCAACAAGGTTTACCTTAATACTTTTGTTGTAGTTGCGGATGCTTGGAATAGAGGTTAATCATAAGTGGGGTGCTTGTTCAAGTAAGAATAGCACCCAAGCACCGGTCCACCCACATATCAAATTATCAAAGTACCGAACGTGAATCATATGAACGTGATGAAAACTAGCTTGACGATATTCCCATGTGTCCTCGGGAGCGCTTTTCCTTATATAAGAGTTTGTCCAGGCTTGTCCTTTGCTACAAAAAGGATTGGGCCACCTTGCTGCACTTTATTTACTTTTGTTACTTGTTGCTCGTTACAAATTATCTTATGACAAAACTATCTGTTACCACTTATTTCAGTACTTGCAGAGAATACCTTACTGAAAACCGCTTATCACTTCCTTCTGCTCCTCGTTGGGTTCGACACTCTTACTTATCGAAAGGACTACGATAGATCCCCTATACTTGTGGGTCATCAAACACCAAGGGGAGAACCTGAGGAATCACCCTTGACAGATTCCAATCGATGTAATCATCAAGGTGAATGTAAGAGGATCCACCCTCGAGGTTCACACTTGAGGGGTTGCACGACAGAGTCATATCGGAAGTGGTTAAGGCGGAATCACCCTCGATGACCACGACCGAATAGCTACACTATAGGGTTAACATCAGAAGTGCTGATGAGGTCTCACCCTCGGCACTCGATAGTAACCCAGTAGTATCGAGCAACTAAGGGGAAAGTGATGTGCGGTGCCGGGGTCTGGTCTTCGATCCGTTGATCGGGTCTTCAATGATGAAGCAGGGGCAACAAGGACGAGGTGGGGGTCACTGATGGATCACTAACCAACCTATACTAAGCAGTTTAGGATAAGCAGGTAGGTAACAATAAGCAGGTTACAAAAGCAAGCTATGCATCAAAATAGGAGCAAACAATTATGGTAGCAAAATATAATGCAAGCATGAGAGAAAGGAATGGGCGATATTGGGATGATCAAAGGGGGGCTTGCCTGGAAGCTCCGCTAAAAGGGAAGTAGGGTCGTCGTCGACGTAGTCGATCACAGGGGCAGCATCAGTCTTTGGGTCTACCGGAGAGAAGAGGGGGAAGAAACAATAAATATAAAGCAAGTCGTCGACGTAGTCGATCACAGGGGCAGCATCAGTCTCTGGGTCTACCGGAGAGAAGAGGGGGAAGACACAATAAATATAAAGCAAACAAAGCATCATAAAGCATAACATGGAAATACGTGGTGTTAGGGGTGAACTAACGCAGTGCTAGACGTTGCAGACGGAGAGGAAAAACATTCGGAGGGGTTTTCCCGACGTCTGACGTTTTTCGGACAGATGAAAAGAGAGGGACGGTTCCATGTTCAGCATGCTAGGGGCATGTGACAGATGAACGAACCGCGTATTCGGATTCGTTGGATTTTTCTGAGAAACTTTCATGTAGAAACATTTCCATCTGACTTACGGTTGAATTTAAAATGATATTTCAAAGTTTAACAAATATTCTGAAATTTCTGCATTTAATTAATCCAAATTGACCAAGTCAATTTGACTGGTCAAAAGGAAGGCATGGCCCACATGGCATAGACTAAACCTAAACAACATAAATAAAATCTAACTTAACTAAATGGGGTCCACCTGCCATAGGCTAGTAACTAACCTAACTAGTGATTAACACTAAACTAATTGGATAGGGCCGTTCTCACATCTAGTTGTTGTGCCACGGCCAACACTCATGGGGCAGAACCATGGCGGCCATGGTCATTAGTAGCAACAAGCAACAACATAGTAGCAGGAAGATAGAGCAGTAGTAAGCAGCACTAGAAGAGCAGCGACAGGAGGATAGAGCAGCAGCGCAGCAAGCACTAGCAGCAGAGCATCAGCGAGCAACGGCAAGAGCAGCAAGTGGAGCAGCAGCACTGCGAGGAGCAGCAGTAGTGCAGTAGCAGGCGCCAACAGCAAGGGCAGCAGCAGCGGCGAGGCAAGCAGCAACGCAGCAGGCGAGCAACACGACTGTAGCGCAGCAGCTGCGCGCGGGGCACGGCCTGGGCGTGTGTGACGACGCAGCACGCGCCGGCGGGCGCGGCCGGGGCAGCTAGGAGCTCGTGACGAGCGCGGACAACCGAGGCAGGGGAGCGGCCGTAGGCAGGGCGCGAGCGAGTGCGCGAGCGCGGCCGTGTGTGGGCGGTCAAGCGTGTGCTTGGACGGGGTGAACTCCCATCTATGGCGACTAAACGGCAGCGGCCGGAGCATGGGATGGACGGGGTCAATGCTACAAGTGGGGATGGCAGCTACGGGGAGGAATCGAACGGGAAACATGGGCCTTTTGCTGTGGTGCTCACCGTGAGGTCGTGCGGACGGCTCATGGACGCCGGGGTGGACGAACGGCAGCGGATTGAAGGAGATCGCCGATGGCAGAGGTTAAAGAAGGCAGTCGATGACGGCAGCCAGCGGGCGAAGACGAGGAAGACGGGGTCGATCCAGGTGGTGGCGATGTTGAGCTCGAACGGGTCGATGTAGACGACGTAGGCAAGGGCGAGGATGCTCCTGGACACACCGACGAGACGAGAGGCGGTCTGGGCCAGCTGGCTCGGGTGGGCCGGAGTCCAGGTGAGGTAGGGGGCTCTCTTATTCTTTTCCTTTCTTTGCTTTCTGTTTCTTTATTAAACAGAGATGGGTAAGAAAATATTGGGCATGCTATTTACTTAGGAAAAATATGGGAAGTGCCCCTTTTATTCCTTGGTGATCTTAGACAGTGCCACAAATATTTTGGAGACCATAAGAATTCATTTGGTATTTTTCATAAATAGGATAGCATTTAAAAATGTTGAATTGGTGCTGTTATAATTGCTAATGCTCATCTTTGCACAAAAGTGATGTTGTGTTCCTTAACAAATAATTGTTACGGAAATTTTGACAAATGATGAACATTTTTCCAGCAACTTTTGAGCAACTTCAAACTTCACTTGAATTTGAATTGACTGGAATTTCAAATGGGATATTGAACAAAGGTGATTAACCACTATTTAGAAAATGATTAGTTTAATCACAGGGGGTTACTGTAGCATGACACTGGGGGTGTTACAGAAGACCTCCGACAAATATTCTGGTGGGATGGGATGAAGAAAGACATCGCCTATTTTGTGGCCTGTTGCGACATATGCAACAAAGTGAAGGCAGAACACTAGAAACCAGCTGGACTCCCCCAACCGTTGCCCGTTCCACAATGGAAGTGGGATGATGTCTGCATGGCTTTTATCACGGGTCTACCAAGGACTCAGTGAGGCAATGACGCAGTATGGGTCATAATGGACACCTTAACCAAGGTAGCTCATTTGATTCCCATCAGAACCACATACCAAGCCGACTAGCTTGCACAATTGTATGTGTCCAGAATAGTCAGTCTGCATGGAGTACCTTGAACAATCACTTCCGACAGAGGGTCACTTTTTACCTCTGCCTTCTGGTCACGTCTCCATCAAGCTTTGGGGACAACACTAAAGTACAATACAACTTATCATCCTCAGACCGATGGACAGATTGAGCGTGTAAACCAAATACTCGAAGATATGCTTCGAGCATGTGCCTTGGACCAAGGACCCAAATGGGAAGACTGTCTGCCTTATGCTGAGTTCTCCTACAATAATAGCTTCCAGGCCAATCTAAAGATGTCACCTTATGAGGATCTGTATGGCCGTAAGTGCCGCACTCCGCTAAATTGGTCTCAAACCGGAGATAGTCGCATTTTCGGAACAGATCTCATGATGGAAGCATAATCTATGATGGAAGTCAAGGAAATCTGAGACCGATTGCAATTAGCCAAATCCCGACAGAAGAGTTACTATGATGCAAAACACCGACAGATCAGTTTTGAACCCGGCAAGCATGTATACCTCCGAGTCACTCCTATGAAAGGAGTCAAGAGATTCCAGACTCGCGAAAAATTGGCACCCAGGTATATTGGCCCATTCCTGATTATGTCCAGAGTGGGTACTGTTGCATATCAGTTGGAATTGCCCCCGGAATTGTCAGAGGTACGCAACGTGTTCCATGTCTCACAGCTAAGACGATGTGTATCACCTCCCGAGAAAAGGACTGATATGTCAGAATTAGAGCTGGCTAAGGATTTAACATATGAGGAGAGACCGTTCAGAATCTTGGATACAATGGAAAGCGTCACCTGTAGTAAAGCAAGAAAATTTTATAAGGTTTAGTGGGAGCATCACACAGAGGGAGAGGCAACTTGGGAACGTGAGGAATTTCTTAAGGCAACCTATCCAGAATTGTTTTTCCGAGCAACCGAATCTCGAGGACGAGATTCATCCTAAGTGGGGGAGGTTTGTGACAGCCTGGTTTTTGCCCTCTCTTCTTTTTCTGATTTTTATTTGGTTTTTATTTGAATTTGGAGTTTTGGATCATTTCAGTTGGACTTAAACACTTGGGCAACACCTTGATTTTCACCCAAGTGACTCATCCATCTCTCTAGCCATCATTTCTTCTCTGGTTAACCTCAAAATAATATTATGAATATTTTTCTTAGATGAAAAATATCCATTTTCTCCTCCAAAACCCAAACCAGCCAAATGTGTTCCAAAGCAACCCCTATTTTTCTTGCCCACAAAGATCTGAGAAAATTCCCAAATATTCTTTGAACCCTAAGGCACCTTTCTGAGAAAAAATATTGCATCACTTTTTGGAATATTTTTGCTACAGAAAATATTTTCTGTTCTGACTAGAAATGGTAGTTTCTACTTCAACTACCATATTACTTGCTCTAATACTGCTGAATTTTCTTGTGCATCACTACCTTCCTAGATGATTGCGAACCTCCAAAGCTCAGCTCCCAACTCCTACTAATTTGACCACAGTTAACTCTCAAAGTTACTGCCCAGAAACTTACCAGGAAGTGAAACTCCAACATACAACACTTGGGCTCGACTCAAAGCATTGGCACAACCCAAAACACTAAGGACTACACGCCAGACATGAAATTGGGGCCAGCCGTGGCTCTATGCCGAAGTGCACGCGGTGACCACGCGTGTGCACGGTGCCAGCATGCTAGCCGACGTGCTCTGAGTGCCGCCGAGCACTCTGTTCGTCGCGTGCTTGCTTCCCCGGCTGCCGCACCTTGCCAAACTTCACCACCATCGCCGTCTTGACGCCCTTAACCCCCTCCTAGCGCTCGCCAACGCCGGAGCTCACCGCAGCGAGCACGGGCTCGACCCGGCCAACAAAACTGTGCGTTGCGCACTGTGTTCATCGCCACCCCCTCATTCCTCTGCTCGTCGCCGCCCTCTCAAAGTGCCCGCGTGAGCTGCGAGCTGCGTCGCCTTTCCCCTCACTCACTGACGTCGTTTGTCGCCGGGCACCGTGTCCAGGTGTCCTCCGGCGGAGCCCGATCCCCTCACCTCGCTCGCCTATAAATGCAGCCCTCCCCAGCCCTCTCGAGCATCACAAACTCACCTCACACACTCCACAAGATAGTAGGAAGCCGTATCCCGGTCGGGCAGGCCTCGAGCCGCCGTCCCCGAGCTCGAGCTCGCCGGCGATCCCCGCGGTTCGCCCCCACCACTCGAGCCCCTCCCAGGCTCGGGCTACTCTTCCAAAGCCTCCGCCGTGCTGCAGTGGTGTCATCCGACCTGTTTGGAGCCTCCCGTCATCGTCATCCCCAACTCCGGCGACCTCTGCTCTCTGTCGCCGCTGAAGAGGCGCATTCCGACGACATATGACCACCCCTAACTATTCTACGGGTATGGGCAGGTGCGCCTCGGTCTTCTCTGTCGATCTATCCCTCTGGATCTGGCCAAGGTGCCCTCCTCACCGGCGTGTGCTCCGGCGGAGCCCTGCCATGCTCTGTTTCTATCTCCCCCTTCCTCTCACCTAACCAGCGGGGCCCGCTGTCAGCCACTCTGGCCGCGCCCGAAGCGGTACGAGTGGTGGCGCCCCGCGGGTTTACGTCTTCAACGTCACCCCCCTGTTCTGTTTTTATTTAAATTAAATTCAAATTTAACCAGAGAGCTTCAAACATCCACAACTTTTTGACCATAAGTCCTAATGAATTGATTCTTTTTGCATTGTGTTCTTAATGAAAATATCTAGCAGCTCACCAAAAATGAGATTTTTCTCTGCTGTCTAGAATTTCTGGTGATTTTCAGAATGTTTCTTGATGTTTTCTTTTTATTTTTTAATTTCTTTCAGAAGGTGAAGCTTGACTTGAGGATCACCAGGAGGAGTGTGAACCTCACCTGCACTAAGGCAAGCCACAACAACATTTTCATGGTGCCATTGCAATATTATTTTTCAACTTGAATAAATTCTTTAGTCATGCATTTGAATCACTTAAATAACTATATATATTCTGTTGGATGCTTGTTTAGCTTGATGTGGTTAGTATAAATTAGTTTGAAGCTAACTAAGTTAGTTTAAGTCAGTAGAAGTAATGCTTGGTGGTGAAGTAATAAAATGACTGTGAAAAACATTTAACCAGAGAAAGGTTATGAGTTGTTGATATGTATGCTTACTACTTGATGAAGTTGACCCATTTATTTTCAATGATAAGTGATGCATGTTATATGATTGCATTTTCATGGCATGTCATGACACCGTTTATTTTCATTTTAAGTTGAACCTGATAATAACTCAACTTGAACATATCGTTGATCGGGTCATGGTGCCACTGAATCGAGTTTTTCCCAGTGCAACCACATTTGCCTTTATGGCAAGGCCTTTATTCGGCCCGTTGTCATGCCTCTGGTCGGTGCCTCCAACGAAGGAAGGTTATGGGCGTGCATTACCCTGGCCCGGTAAGCAGACATAACCTGGTGTGCCCGTTGTTGTTATGGTCCCTTGTCCCCGTTTTGGGACCGTTTATGTCTTTGCCACGACGGTGGACGTTGGTGTATTTGGTAGACACGGGGCCACCCAAGACTTAGCCCAGTGGGGAGTGAGTCGGAGTGGCCGGGAGAGTGTCATGGCAATGGAGGGGTTTCGTCGGAATGTCGTTGGTCCACCCGAATGGGAGTACGAGGCCATGGATTCTGTGGTGTGGGTACAGTGTGCTACCTCTCCAGAGTGTATTTAATCTATCGATAGCCGAGTCCACGGTTACGGACACAACTCGGAAGTAGGTCACACCATGGGTCAATGTTTAAATAATCTTGCACACTAAAGCTAATAACTTTGCACTGTTGGAAAGAGGATGGTTGAGAAACCATTTTGATGATGGAGACAAGTTGTTGGTCAGTTTGTGATGCTAGAAAGATCACCGTTTGGTTACGAGGTAACCCGTTTAAAGACCAAGATGTTGGTCCGTTTGTGATCCGAGAAAGATCACCGTTTGGTTACGAGGTAACCCGTATGGTAAGAAAGTCCGAGGGGCTTGAGGCACGAGATCTTATTCACTACATCCCTAGTATGTTCTTGTATTGATGATAATATGCTTAAGATCATGATATTGCTTGTCATTATGTTTATGCTTGTTGTGAGCTTGCAAGTACATTCAATGTACTAACCTGGCGTGTCATGCCAGATTTCAGGAAAGTCTCGTTGGAACGGAGTGTTGTCCGAGTCTAGATCGTGTCCACATCGGTGTCCCTGTGCTATGTAGTTCCGCTACGTTGTCATTCCGCTGCCGCATAGTTGTCGTGATCGAGGCCCCCTTTATGTTCACTAAATAATGTACATATTGTTCAGCCACGCCGTGTGTGCCGCTTGGCCTCGCAACTTGTTGTAATATGAACTATGTTCCGCTAGCATCAATAAAGCGGTTGTTTTCTGTACGATGATGTTGTGTATTGCCAGAAGACAAGATCTCTGGGCTGGCAATGCAAGGTAAACCGGTTGCTCTGAGCCAGGGTGCCACACAAACTATATGATTTTGTAGGGATAAACTTTCTTTGGCCATGTTATATTGAGAAGACATGATTACTTTGTTAGTATGCTTGAAGTATTATTATTTTTATGTCAATATTAAACTTTTGTCTTGAATCTTTCGGATGTGAACATTCATGCCACAATAAAGAAAATTACATTGAAAATTATGTTAGGTAGCATTCCACATCAAAAATTCTGTTTTTATCATTTACCTACTCGAGGACGAGAAGGAATTAAGCCTGGGGATGCTTGATACGTCTCCAACGTATCTATAATATTTGATTGTTCCATGCTATTATATTATCTGTTTTGGATGTTTAATGGGCTTTAATATGCTCTTTTATATTATTTTTGGGACTAACCTATTAACCGAAGGCCAGTGCCAGTTTTTGTTTTTTGCCTATTTCAGTGTTTTGCAGAAAAGGAATACCAAACAGAATCCAAACAGAACGAAAGCAATCCAGAAGACTTGGAGTTGAAGTCTGGAACTCCGTGAGGTGACCACGAGGCAGGAGGGCGCGCCTAGGGGGGTAGGCGTGCCCCCCACCTTCGTGGGCCCCACAGAGTTCCACCGACGTACTTCTTTCGCCTATATATTCTTATGCCCTAAAACATCAGGGGGAGCCACGAAACCACTTTTCCACCACCGCAACCTTCTGTACCCGTGAGATCCCATCTTGGGGCCTTTTCCAGCGATCTGCTGGAAGGGGAACCGATCATGGAGGGCTTCTACATCAACACCATAGCCTCTCCGATGATGTGTGAGTAGTTTACCATAGACCTTTGGGTCCATAGTTATTAGCTAGATGGCTTCTTCTCTCTCTTTGGTTCTCAATACAAAGTTCTCCTCGATGTTCTTGGAGATCTATTCGATGTAATACTCTTCTGCGGTGTGTTTGCCGAGATCTGATGAATGGTGGATTTATGGTCAAGTTTATCTATGAATAATATTTGGTTCTTCTCTGAATTTTTATATGCATGATTTGATATCTTTGCAAGTCTCTTGAAATTATCGATTTAGTTTGGCCTACTAGATTGATCTTTCTTTCATTGGGAGAAGTGCTTACCTTTGGGTTCAATCTTGCGGTGTCCTTTCCCAGTGACAGTAGGGGCAGCAAGGCACGTATTGTATTGTTGCCATCAAGGATAAAAATATGGGGTTTATATCATATTGCTTGAGTTTATCCCTCTACATCATGTCATATTGCTTAATGTGTTACTCTGTTCTTATGAACTTAATACTCTAGATGCATGCTGGATAGGGGTCGATGTGTGGAGTAATAGTAGTAGATGCAGAATCGTTTTGGTCTACTTGACACGAACGTGATGCCTATATTCATGATAATTGCCTAGATATTCTCATAACTATGCGCTTTTCTATCAATTGCTCGGCAGTAATTTGTTCACCCACCGTAATACATGCTATCTTGAGAGAAGCCACTAGTGAAACCTATGGCCCCCGGGTCTATTTTACATCATATAAGTTTCCGATCTATAATTCTAGTTTCCTATTTATTTTATTTTGCAATCTTTACTTTCCAATCTATACAACAAAAATACCAAAAATATTTATCTTACTATCTTTATTAGATCTCACTTTTGTGAGTGACCGTGAAGGGATTGACAACCCCTTTATCGTGTTGGTTGCAAGGTTCTTGATTGTTTGTGCAGGTACTAGGTGACTTGCGTATTATCTCCTACTGGATTGATACCTTTGTTCTCAAAAACTGAGGGAAATACTTAGCCTACTTTGCTGCATCACCCTTTTATCTTCAAGCGAAAACCAACGCAGGCTCAAGAGGTAGCAGGTTACAGGGCATTTCGAGGAGGAGATTTGTAAAAAGTATTTCCAATTGATTAGCAGGAGAAGCCTCTTATTGAATAACTTAGCTCGAAGGTCCAAAGTAAGATGCTTAACCCATGCCATTCCTTTCAACCTTAGTGTCGTGTTATCTTAGAATCTAGCATTCTCCAAAATTCCCTAAAGCCCCTTGGGGCTTGACAAGTTCCGCAAAACCATAGAGAAAGCGGGTTACACCTAGCTTAGTCTATCCAATATCCAATTCAAAAAGAGCTTGGATTGCTACCTTTTCTATCTCTGTATAAAGTCAGTAAGTCCTAGTGTTGGGAAGATCCCATTGTTAAAAGATCATTTTGCTAGGATGCTTGCTTGAACCTAGCTAGTTCCAGAAACGCATTTTTCACTCTATACGGTGTGGCTACAAACCGAATGAAGAAGTCGGAAGCAGTTCATCACCTGTGGGAGCTTGCTGATAGTAAGGAAGCCATAACCGTTCTATCAGACTGCCTATTTTTCTATTCGTCTGGTGAAGAGATAATGTAAGATACTCTTAATAGAGAAAGCACCCAATATATCGTAGAGTCCAAAGCTCGAGCTCAAAGAGTTCAGGAAGACCAACCATCCACACTTGATTAGCTAATGTGCACTTCAGCAGAACATGGTCTATGTCCTCCACTACCCCTTCACAAACATAAAAAAACACTAAGACAATGGGAGAAAATTCCTTGAGACAAGAAGTTCGCTCTTTGCACGAAAGTCTATTCCAATAAGCTTTCCACCAAAAAAAGGGAATGCAGGGAATGACCTTAATCCTCCATACGCAAGACAAATGAAAACCGCCTTCCTCATTAAATGGCTAGCAGACCTCCTGTATTATTCCTTCAGCCTAATCATCAGAGTGAACAGAAGACCCCCATGTCAAAGTATTAGAACAGATGCTTCTAGGAATTGGTACAGCTGAAATTTCCCGCACCAGCTCATCAGGGAGAAAAAAGGCTAATAAACTAATATGCCAATCCCTATTAGGAATGAGATAGTGGGATAGAGGAAAACCTTCCAATAGCTCTGACATGTTCATAGGAATAGGCCTTCTATTCAATGCAGTCCCACCGAGCCAAGGGTCTTATAACAACAACACCGAATTACAATCTAAAATCTGCCACTGAAAGTTCTCTTTAATAGAATGACTAGCTTTATATATCTCCTTATTAATAGGAAATGAATGGGCAGCGACATAGAATGCATTCGAAGAAACCTAAACCTACCTGGAGAACACGACACCCCAATTTATTTGGTAGCGGATCCACTATTTCTTTTAGATATTCCAAATATAAACTGCATACGGAGCAAAATGAGTGAATCTACACTCTAAACTATGTCAATATACATCCATATGTAGTCCATATTGAAATCTCTAAATGATTTATATTTAGAAACAAAGGGAGTAGTCGTTAGCCTGACCGGAATCCATACTCCTTTGTACGCTTATATGCGATTTATTCTTGGACGTGGATTCTTGTACATGCGATCTATTCTTTGATGTGGATTCAAGTACACACATTGATTAAATCTAAGTCGTTCATACATCCTAGCTTTTATAGTGTTATAAATCTTCCCTTCTATCGTTTTAATAATAATATAATAGATAGATAGATACTCCCTCCGTTCCTAAATACAAGTCTTTCATGTCCAAATACAGATCCCCAACCCCGTCCGTCCATACGAGGTCGATGTCGAGGTCCATGTTGATGTCTAGGTCGAAGATGCGAAGGAGAAAGCCCCCTACCTGGCGTGCCAAATGTTGGAGTCCGGGGACCTGCGTCCACGAGACTCACCGAAACCTTGAGGTTCAAACTCTGGGGGCTTTTCTTGGCAACCTATGACCCGACAGGAACTACGGCGAGACCATGGCAAGCACGGACGCACGAATCACTACTAGGACACGAGAGTTACTCAGGTTCAGGCACCGTGCGGTGTAAAACCCTACTCCTGCTTGGATGGGATTGCTGGGTACAAATGAGTGCTTGGAGCACGAGGGGGTCAGATTTTACCCTAACTTGGTGCAAATCCTCTACGGAGGCAATGAAGGGAGAGATTCCCATTGACGACGATGGAGTCCAATAGAGAGGGCACGTTCAACGCAAAGGCGACTTTCCGAAGACTGCGAAGGCAGCTGTGGGGCGTAAGATCAAAACATTTGAGAAATTTCAACCAAACGGGCTCGCTGGATATATATATGTACCCATCAGCTGTCGTTGGCTCCGATCGAAACGAATCGGTGGCGCTAAGATGTGTAACTGCTAGGAGTATAGCACATCGGTGACTCCGAGACGGTTCAAGTCCGATGCACCAAGAAGGAAAATCAGATCAGTCCAAATGGTTTTGGTGAGACCGATTGAGAGTGAGTTTTTCTAACCGAATTACATTTAGAAGGTTTTGGAGTTCAGCACTTGACAAATCGGTGATTCCGAATGCGCCTCACCCGGAGGGTCCGAAAAAGACTTGTTTAATTTTTGTGATGTAGCATGAATAGAGTTTGAGACAAGAAAGAATAGATAGCTAGAGAAGGTGCTTATGCATTCTTGTACATCCACTTGGCCAGAAAAATCAAGGCAAGAAAAAAAACAAATGGATGTCCTCGAATGAAAAAAATGTATTCACTGGTGCGCGTCAGTGCTATACAAACGGTTTTTAACCCCTTTCCGCGACGGTATTTGGAACCGTCGCCAAGTGAGTGTGGGCGATAGGGGGGTCCTTCACACACGACCCAGAAACCGTCGGGGATAGGCCCTTGATACGTCTCCAACGTATTTATAATTTATGAAGTATTCATGCCATATTTACAACAATTTTATATGGTTTTGGTATGATTTGCATAGAACTAACCCGGACTGGCGTTGATTTCACCAGAACTACAGTGGTGTTGTTTTTTGTGTAGAAATGAAAGTTCTCCAAATGAGCTGAAACTTTTTGACGGTTTTTTTGGAACAAAAGAGACCCCCGAAGCTTCGTGGAAGGGCCAGAAGGTGAAGGAGTAGGGCAGAAGACACGGGGCGCGCCTGGGCCCTTGCCCGTGCCCCGGTGGGTTGTGCTCACCTTGAGGCCCATCTTCGTGTGAAACCAACGCCAAAAATCCTATAAATAGAAAAACCATCAGAAATAACCCTAGATCGGAAGTTTCGCCGTCGCAAGCCTCTGTAGCCACAAAAACCAATCTAGACCCCATTCCAGCAGTCCGCCGGAGGGGGAAATCATCACCGGTGGCCATCTTCATCATCCCTATGGCCACCATGATGAGGAGGGAGTAGTCCACCCTCAAGGCTGAGGGTTCATACCAGTAGCTATGTGTTTAATTTCTCTCTCTCTCTCTCTCTCTCGTGTTCTTGAGATATCACGATCTTGATGTATCGCGGGCTTTGTTAATATAGTTCGATCATATGGTGTTTTCCCCTCTCTATCTTGTTGTGATGCATTGAGTTTTCCCTTTGAGATTTCGTTTTATCGGATTTAATATTTTTTATGGATTTGAGAACACTTGATATATGTCTTGCATATGAATACCCGTGGTGACAATGAGGTATTATATTGATTCACTTGATATGTGTTTTGGCACTCAACTTGCGGGTTCCCGAGGTGACATTGGGGTAATCTATATATAGGGCTTGATGCACGTTCTTGTCTTTGTTTTTTTGGTAGAAATCTTGGGGCATTCTTAGAGGTTCTTTGTGTTGGATCGAGTATTATGAATCTGAAATTGTTTGATGCATATCGTATAATCAACTCACGGATACTCGCGGTGACATTGGAGTATCTAGGTGACATTAGAGTTGGTTGATGTGTATCATATGGTGTTATTTTAGTATGAACTCTTGGTTAGATCGATCGAAAAGAATAGCTTGGTGTTATTTTAGTACGAACTCTAGGATAGATTGATCAGAAAGAATAGCTTTGAGATGGTTTCGTACCCTACAAACAATTTCTTCTTATGTTCTTGTAGCATCCCAAAATTCTAAATTTTGGAATGTTATATTAAATAAATACTCCCTCTGTAAATTAATATAAGAGCATTTAGATCACTATTTTAGTATTCTAAACGCTCTTATATTAGTTTACAGAGGGAGTAGTTTTGATTGTTTGTTTGATTGTGGTATGGTTGCTTATGTGAAATTGAGTGAAATTTGAAACTTTTTGAAAGTTAAATTATTTTTAATTTGGAGTTATTTGGTTTTTATTTCAAATTATTTTTCTCCAAAAATAAAATAAATGTAAAATAGGGTAAAATGATTCCCTACAGTAGAAAAATGGAGAGAAATGAGTTGGAAATCATTTCGCTGTTTTTAAAATGATTTTTATTGGGTTTTATTGCAGCAGTAGCAATGTTTCTTTATTTAAATTTTGGTGGATATTATTTGACGCTAGAAAAATGTTAATGCTATGGAAAGTATTTTTCCTGAAAATTTTGATATATAACATGCCTATGGAGAACTTTTTTTTACCATTCCTTTTTTTCCTTTCTTGTTTGTATTTAAAAAGAAAAGAAACACGTGCGGCTCATAACTAACTATCGCCCACATGCGGAGCATAGTTCCAGTAGGGCGCCCTATCATTTTATTTTTCTCCTATATGGGCCAGGCCCAACCGGCCATATTCTTTCCCCAGATTTTTTTCACAACTGTTTTTTTCAGTTGACCGAATAAACAAAAAAACCTACAGCCGCAGTGTACGCGCGCCGGCTGAACCGCCGAAGGCCTTTAGGCCCGTGCGAGGTGCTTAGCTTTTTTCCTCTGTTTCGTTTATTTCCGTCTATTTTTAGTCCCACATTGCCTAGCTATAGACATTTAAGTCTCTTTTCCACCTATAAATATAGACCCATAAAGCCTTAAAAATCATGTGATTCGGGTTAAATCAATATATACTCCCGTAGCTTATTATTTTCTAGACTAGTATGATAGGTATAGAAATCTTTTAGCAATAGCTCTTTTTCTTCCGTGAAACAGCTTAGCCTGATTTTCCAAATAGTCATAACTTTTTACTCGTTCATCCAAATTAGACGAAACCAACGCCAATATTTTCGTCTTGATTCCGCCTATCTAGTGAATCTATCGAATAAACTTTTTGCAACTTTCAAATTTTGAAATTTGTTTAGATTCATATTTAAACTTCTTTTGATCATATCTTTTCATCTGTAGCTCCGTTTCCGGTGAACCCAAGTGTATCGGATTCGTATTGAAGTAATCTTAATGTTCACACAATCAGTGTCATCTTTTCAACATATAGTTTTGATCCTAGCCAGTTACTCTACTAGTCCACCAAAGAATTGTTACACAACATTCTAAGCAGATTCAATGCTATTTTGAATTACTTGATCCTTTATTTTCAATCTAGTAATTCTTTTTCCTACATATTCATATTGACTTCCTACATCCAGTAGCATCATTAGTTTCAACTTTTGATCTTTTCAAGTTTAAACGATGTGTAGTGCTTTTTCAATTGATTCCTTTTTTCAAATTGAATCCCTAGGCGTAATCTAACATCTTGAGCCATCACCACACTTTTTCACCGAAATTAGGATCTGATCTTGCAAAATAATTTGATTTGTTTTTTTGGAGTTTTTGCAATGTTTATTTGCCTTTTCTTTTGGATCTTTGAGTGATTGCTTATGTGTGGTTATAATTGCTTGCTTACGATAGATTGATCGGAGTATGACGAGTAGAAGTATCTAAAATTATAAGTGCGAAGAGTCTTCATCAACAGTACAAGGCAAGTTCACACCTTGATCATATCCCTTTATTACCCAGTTTTTATGCATTAGTTTCACCCTCAAAGATTGCATGAGTACGATTGGGAACATGTGGTATTTGAACCTATTGTCTTTTATCAACCCCGGGATTATACGTTAGGCCCATAATGCTATGCTATGCTCGTAGATGTGGATTGGTATGTGTGATTCATGAAAGATGAGAGATATAATAATTAAGGAAACTTCAGGTGGCTACTTTAATACACATCTGGGTGGAATGGTTGGGGCACCCTGGAGCACCCAGTGGTTTGCCCGGGCACCTGGAGAACCCAGTGCTTTCCCAAGGGGATCCCGGAGTACCTGTGTGATCACCCTATGGAATGCCACCCAGACTCAAAGGGATCATAAGATTATTCATGCTAGAAACTTCCGTGTGCAGCCACAAGCCATTATGGGCTCTGTCATAGTTGAGTATGTTGTGTGACCTCTTTTAGTGGTAGGCTAGCAGATGTAGGAGAAAGTAGGTGGTACTGTCTACCCAGAGTAAAGAGTTAATGCTTCGGAAAGACTGTGTCTCGATCATCCGTTTCTCAAACATCATGTAGTGCGAGAAATTCAACGGAGAAGATCGAGTCTTGTGGGGAAAAGTGTGCAAACCACTGCAGAGTGTACAAACTAATCATGATTAGCCGTGTCCCCGGTTATGGACAATTTTGAGTATCTGGTATTTGAATTATTGGTTGATCTCATCACTTTACTTAATTAATGTGTTGAGTTATTCATAATTTGGGAATTTGGGATTGACTTGGAGGAACCTTCTCAATAATGGCATCAACTTGGTAGAAAAATAAAATTTATTCTTTTGTTTTAGGGAAAAATTGGCTTTATGCAAAAATAAACTTAGAGCATCCACCATCCAAATATGCATGTAGTGATAGCTATTATTCATCATTGCTCTATGGTGTGAATTTGCCAGTACATTCAATGTACTGACCTACATGGCTGCAACATCTCATGTTGCAGGAATTTTATGACGAGTAAGCGATACGTTAGGGCTACGATGTCTACACTCAACTTTGTCGTTGGTGTTGTTGGGACTCCACAACTTTGTTGTTACTTTCGCTATGGATTGAGTTAATAGTATTTACGTTACTTTATACATGTGATTTACCTCTGTTATAAATCCTCGAGTACTGTGTGTGTCAGCATACCGATTCAGGGATGACACATAAGCACAGAGACTTGATCCATTTGGGTCGAGTCACTACAGTTCTCTGCTAGATAAGAACTTTGGAGTGATTCTTCATCGCACGTTGAGGGATGGTTATGTGGTCCAATTAGATTAGCATTGTTGAGATACTAGCGAAAGTACGGACCCTAGGCCTCATTTTAAAGCATTGCAATACCGTTTGTGCTCACTTTTGTTACTTGATGCCTTGCAGTTTTTTATTATTCCTACTACAAAAATCAATATCTACTATCATTAGCACACTTGCATCACCATCTCTTCGCCGAACTAGTGCACCTATACAAATTTCTATTGTATTTGGTGTGTTGGGGACACAAGAGACTTTTTATTATTTGGTTGCAGGGTTATTTGAGAGAGATCATCTTCATCCTACGCCTCCCACGGATTGATGAACCTTAGGTCATCCACTTGAGGGAAAATTTCTACTATCCTACAAAACTCCACGCTTGGAGGCCCAACACGTGTCTACAAGAATAAACTTGCATAGTAGACATCAACCCTCCTGGCACACGGGCTGGGGCAAAATGAGCTCGTGTGCGATCGGGCGAGGCATCGAAACCCAATCATTTCCTTTCGTATGTACATCCCACATTGTGAATCCCAGAAAAACATTTCTGTTCGTATGTATATCACACACAGTCAATCCAAGGAATATGTTTCCGTTCTTATGTACATCCCACACAGTCAATTTAGGGAAAACGTTTCCGTTCGTATGTACATCCCACACAGTTTTATATATAGGCTCGTATGTGAAAGGTGAAACTATCACACACGCTCTGCCTAGGTTAACCGTTTTCTTTTATCAACTACATCACACGCGATTTGATGAAGAAAACTGTGTGACATTGGGCTATCCATCGCAAGCGCTTTTACTGCTAGAACCATTTGCAAAGTTCCATGACCCATTTAGCAGGTTTATTAGTTTACAATTAATAATTCCAGTATTACGCAAATTCACATTTCATATCGAACAACTGTTTGCCAATTTCATATCAGGTACATAAATATATTTTAACATCACAGTATGATATCTACCTAAAAACAGCACAATACATCATATAGCTAGTTCAACTTCATAAGAACAATATATACATTTCCCTAGTCGAGATTATCCAAGCACGTCTTATCGACCTCTGCTTTTAGTTCAGTAAGAACCTGTTTTGCACTGTCCAACTGGGAAAGTGCCTCCTCCTTCGCCAACACCATTTTAGCAAAGTCTGATTTAAAAAATCTAAGCTCATTCTCCGCCTTCCTCTTTTTATCCCGCATCTTCAAATATTCTTCAGCGTTGACAACACTTTCTCTAAGCCTACCTCTGTTCTCTTCCTCATACATGCTCCAGAGCTTTGCTAGGCACATCTTCAAAGACTGTGGCACAACTCTTGATCAACCCACTCCAAGTAAGAACACTTCCGTTCATCCTATAATATTTAAAACTAGATCAGTAACAATTGTAGGGGAAATGGGTTTATAGCAACATAGAAAATCACCAATAATTATTTTGAAAACTGAAGAAACAGGTTAATTATGACATTATCTTCTCAAACAGATCAATGTGCAAATGAATTAATTGCTACTGAGACAACAACCAAATTCTGAAACATCAGAAGCTATAATTAGCTACAACAACGCTACAAGTTCTTACTCATGTACTATAAATAACAAATTGGAATTTTATGAGGAAGGTAAATATAATTGCAACAACATAGCGGCAGTGTTTAGATGACATCAAATTGATACTAACAGGTGTGTACATGCACAAATTTAGTAACATAGAAATAATAGCACTAAGGTCGTCCACTATGTATGCCAAAACCGGTGTAAAGACAATTGTTGCTACATCTCGCACCGGTGCACTGCACTGGCGAGCCGATGCAGCGGAAAAACAATCAAGGACTCGGACTCCGGAGCACCTAGTTGCCCTAATGCCCAGTTCCTTCATGCCATAAAGATTTAGTATTTTACTGCTTGGCTGCTCGGATGTGTGGACCAAAGTTGGCTGCACAAACTGCTGAAGCAGTGCCAAATAATTTTCTAATGGCACCGCTGATGAGATGACAACATTTTCAGATACTAGGTACAAACTGTGACACTGTCTTAGGATGCGTTTGGTTGAAGGTGCGGTATGAATGGGTTGGGACTGTGACAGTGTCTGAATCACATCTAATAAATGATTTCTAACAACAAAAGAGGGTCTAACCTTCTCTGCACATGCCAGAAACTTCTTCCCACTGTCCACAGATTCAAACACAACTAGCTTCACACATGGAGATTGATGGTGACAATGAGCAAACAGATCTTTAGCCAACCCGCTTCATTCGTTGCAACTGATGGTCCTAGGGAGCTACAAGAGGAAGAAATGACTCAAATCAGCCGCCGGGTTAAAATCCTTCATTCCAAGTCATAGCCCGAGAGAGAGAAGAGAGGCACACCCGGGTGGTGAAGGATTCATCGTCGGAGGAGGAACCACTGGAGAGGTCATTGAAGAAGACCATGGTGACCCCGGCGGTAGGATGCGAGGCAGCGAGAGCGAGGAAGCAAGCGAGGAAGCGGCTATAGCTTAGGAAGGAAGGAAGGAGGAAACATGGTAAATATGACTTGTGGTCGGGGAGAAAAGGGGGTGGGGAAGGGGGAGGGGCGGGGTAGATATTTTGGCGGTAGGCCAAAATTTTGGAAATGTGGAGGGAAACTTTACGCACGGTGCCGCCGGATACCATTCACTTTGAACGATTTTATGCATCGCAAACGATTCTTCTGCTTTACTCGCATGGGATGAGTTTGATAATTCAAATTTTGGTGGAAATTTCTCCGGGTACGTCGTTGCATAATTTAACATCGCTTGCTAATTTGGGCACACAAAAGAGCATACAGCACACAAATCACACTTACTGAATCGAGCAATTTTAGTAATTAAACAGAGCTAGTTGACCTAAACATTGCTCTAACAAAAGACCAACATTAAAAACAAAGCCTAAGTATGCATAATTTTAACAAATCCACCGCCGCGCTGGCCTATGCATCGCCAGTGTGAGATGAGATGTCGATGACTTGTCCTGGCGAAATGCCGCCGCTGGGGGACACCGCGTCCCACCTGTTGAAGTCAACCGCATCCTCCTCCTCGTCCTCGGTGCCGCCCTCAAGGTTTTAGTACTCATAGTAGTGGCTGCGCTAGAGCTCGCATTGGTACTCCATCGCCGATTCTGGACAGACTCTTCTTTACCTCGACCTTGGCCAGGCGCAAATCCTCTCGGCGCTCCTCGATCTCCGCCGCCTCCTGCATCTGGAGCTCCCGCTCAGCGATCTCATGAGGAAGCAGGTGCTCCATGGCCACCGCCGCCTTTTTGGGCGTGGGTAGCATGCTAGATTCCGAGGTGTCCTGGAACATCTTGGCGTGTGCGTCCTCAATCTTGGCGTGGATGGCCTCGACCCGGGCCAGGGCAACATCGGGACCGAATGGCAACTCGAGCGTTCTCGGTGTTTGCAGCCGCCGTCGCAGCAGCAGCTGCAGCCGTCTCGGCTGCTGCAGCTACCATGTCGACTGTCGCAGACGCCCTCTCGGTGGATGCAGCCGCGCTCAATGCGGATGCAGCGGCACTCTCGGCGTAGGCGGCCGTGCTCTCGGCACAGGCGGCGGCACTCGGGGAGGACGCGACCATCGTACGGGCCTGCACGAAGCGTTTCCACAGCGTCATCTTTGCAAGAACGGGGTGCGGAAATGGGGATCGGGATTCAGGGATTCGAGGGTTGCCGGCACTGGAGCAGACGAGCCAGCGAAGCATAAGGAGGAAGACTTAAATAGACCCAGAAATTTTAAACGCAAACGGTTCCTACAAAAAAATTGTTTGTGATGTTGTGGATATTTTTTATTAGCTGTGAAAGAGGAATTTGGAGTAAAGTGGCAACGGATGGTGTTTTAAATCTACGAGAAAATTTGTAGTACTAATACAACTGTCATGTCAAATTTTACAAAACTTCAGGGGTCATTTGACCGTTTAAGACATTTAAATGATTTTCTAGTCATTTAATGACCGTAATTCAAATTTGAACTACATGTACATGCAACAGCTAACCATAACGGTTTGAAAAGTCATATTTTGTGTACTTGTGTGCGACTTAATTCCATGTGGATTAAATTTTCAAACATATTGGTATAACAGCTATGACACAATTAAGCATGGAGTGCCATGGCATTTAAATTCCAAAAAAAAAGAGCAGAAACACATGAAACCTTGCTTGATATAATGTCATGCCACCAAGATGATGTGGTAAAAAAATTGGCATATTTGATGAAAGTTTGGACACACACCCCTCACAAACCGAAACAACTCACTAAAAGGCTCGTGTTTCTGAGAGGGAACAATGCATGTTTGATGACGAACGAGAGATAGCTTCCCCTAACGGCCTTGAATTTTTTTCTACATTTAACATGCACTAATACAACTGTCACGTGAAAAATTGGAAAATTTCAGGGGTCATTTGACCTTTTAAAGACATTTAAGTGATTTTATAGCCATTTAATGACCGTAATTCAAATATGAACTACAGGTACATGCAACAGCTAACCATAACGGTTTGAAAAAAAATCATATTTGTGTACTTGTGTGCGAGTTAATTCCATGTGCAGTAAACTAGAAGGAATTTTTAAACATATTGGTCTCACGGCATGGACACATGCATGGAGTGTCATGGCATTTTAATTCCAAAAAATAAAAAATGATCAGAAACACATGAAAGCTTGCTTGATGTAATGTCAGGCCACCAAGATGATGTGGTTGAAAATTTGGCATGTTTGATGAAAGTTTGGACACACACCCCTCACAAACCGAAGCAACCTACTAGAAGGCCCGTGTTTCCGAGAGGGAACAATGCGTGTTTGATGACAAATGGGAGATAGCTTCTCCTTGCGACCTTCAAATTGTTTCTACATTTAATATGCACTAATACAACTGTCATGTGAAAATTTAGAAAATTTTAGGGATCATTTGACCTTTTAAAGACATTTAAGTGATTTTATAGCCATTTAATGACCGTAATTCAAATATGAACTACAGGTACATGCAACAGCTAACCATAACGGTTTGAAAAAAAATCATATTTGTGTACTTGTGTGCGAGTTAATTCCATGTGCAGTAAACTAGAAGGAATTTTTAAACATATTGGTCTCACGGCATGGACACATGCATGGAGTGTCATGGCATTTTAATTCCAAAAAATAAAAAATGATCAGAAACACATGAAAGCTTGCTTGATGTAATGTCATGCCACCAAGATGATGTGGTTGAAAATTTGGCATGTTTGATGAAAGTTTGGACACACACCCCTCACAAACCGAAGCAACCTACTAGAAGGCCCGTGTTTCCGAGAGGGAACAATGCGTGTTTGATGACAAATGGGAGATAGCTTCTCCTTACGACCTTCAAATTGTTTCTACATTTAATATGCACTAGTACAACAGTCATGTGAAAATTTAGAAAATTTTAGGGTCATTTGACCTTTTAAAGACATTTAAGTGATTTTCTAGCCATTTAATGACCGTAATTCAAATTTGAACTACATGTATGTGCAGCAGCTAACCATAACGATTTGAAAAATCATATTTGTGTACTTGTGTGCGAGTCAATTCCATGTGCAGTAAATTAGAAGGAATTCTCAAACATATTGGTCTCACGGCATGGACACATGCATGGAGTGCCATGGCATTTAAATTACAAAGAATAAAAAAATGATCAGAAAAACATGAAACCTTGCTTGATGTAATGTCATGCCACCAAGATGATGTGGTAAAATAATTGGCCTGTTCGATGAAAGTTTGGACATACCCCCTCACAAACCGGAGCAACTCACTAGAAGGCTCGTGGTTCCGAGAGGGAACAATGAATGTTTGATGACGAACAGGAGATAACTTCCTCTTACGGCCTTCATTTTTTTTTTCTACGTAAAACATGCACTAATACAACTGTCATGTGAAAATTTGAAAAAATTCAGGGGTCATTTGACCTTTTAAAGACATTTAAGTGATTTTCTAGCCATTTAATGATCGTAATTCAAATTTGAACTACATCTACATGCAACGGCTAACCATAATGGTTTGAAAAATTATAATTGTGTAATTGTGTGCGAGTTAATTCCATGTGCAGTAAATTAGAAGGAATTTTCAAACATATTGGTCTCACGGCATGGACACATGCATGGAGTGCCATGAGATTTTAATTCCAAAATTTAAAAAATGATCAGAAAAACATGAAAGCTTGCTTGATGTAATGTCATGCCACCAAGATGATGTGGTAAAAAATTGGCCTGTTTGACAAAAGTTTGGACACACACCCCTCACAAACCGAAGCAACTCACTAGAAGGCTCGTGGTTCCAAGAGGGAACAATGCATGTTTGATTACGAACGGGAGATAGCTTCCTCTTACGGCCTTCAAATTATGTCTACGTTTAACGTGCACTACTACAACTGTCATGTGAAAATTTGGAAAACTCTAGGGCTCATTCGACCTTTTAAAGACTTTTAAGTGATTTTCTAGCCATTTAATGACCATAATTCAAATTTGAACTACATCTACATGCAACGGCTAACCATAATGGTTTGAAAAATCATATTTTCGTGTACTTCTGTGCGGGTTAAAAAATCATCAGACGATGTAAATATCTGGTGTTCAAAAAAGAAATTGTAAAGATCTGGCTAGACAACCGACCCCCACATGATTGACACTCTATTGCATGGCTCGAGGTTTGGTAGGTTAGTGGCAGGGGTTATTAATCAGACACTGTTCTGTATTGGAAACCGTCAACTTTTAATTTCACACATGGATTTTGCTGCGGAAATCATGTGTAATTCAAACTACAGTATTCGTAAATTCTAGCGACCGACGTGTGTACTGTTCCCGTCAATCTAGATTCCGGCCACCAATAAATACTACCTTGCTCACGTCGTCCCGCCTGCATTCTCATCAATATCCTCCCCTCGCTCCCTCTCTCTCTCTCTCTCTCTCAAATCTCTGCCATGGCACTGCCGATCTGCCCACGCGCCGACGAGGAGTCACCGCCCCCGAGGATGCTCACTCGAAGAGCAGTGACGACGATGTAAGTGCATCTAGTGCCACCCCTAGTTGGTTTTGGAGTATTGACAACAAACCTAGTTGAGGGACTAATGTGTTTGTGAGAATTGCAGGATAACACAGGTAGAAGTCCCTCATTGAAGTCATTGAAGTCAAATGTGGTATATGAAGACATTCACATTGAAGACTATGACAAGAGAAGACATCACATGAAGCCTATGGAGATCGAAGACTTAGATCTTTCGTAGTTCTTTTTCTTCTTTGTTGAGTCATAGGAACCACCGTACTGTTAAGTGGGGTCCAAGAGAACCATTCAGAATGACTGATGTGATGTTTAAACAAAACCTATGTCTTTGAGTGAAGACTATGAGAGCGAATCTTGTCCAGAGTCGGACAAGTCAACTTTGCTTGTAGCCCAAGTAAAGTTGCCGTGTGAGTTTGAAATCTGACCGTTGGAACACGTGTCAGTTCCTTAGTGACCCAGGGTCATTACGGACAAATCAGGTCGGGTTGCCTAGTGGCTATAAATAGCCCACCCCCTACAACCATAAACGGTTGGCTGCTCAGAGTTAGTGTACGGCTTTTGTCGTTTGAGAGCAACCCACCTCGAAGCATTTGAGAGAGAATTCCTTGCGAGGATAAAGCCCTAACCACCCAGAGCCAAAGAGAATTAGGCATCACTTAAGTCTTCTTGTCTGTGTGATCTGAAGACTTATTACACTTGAGGACTGTGAATCCTCCAGCCGGTTAGGCGTCGCGTTCTGAGCATCCAAGAGACATTGTGGATCGCCGGTGAACGAAGTCTGTGAAGGTTTGGGAGTCTACCTTGAAGACTTACCAGAGTGATTGGGCGAGGTCTGTGTGACCTTAGCTCAAGGGGAATACGGTGAGGACTGGGTGTCCTGAGCTGCGTGTTCAGGACTGGGTGTCCAGGACTGTGTGTCCTCAGGTTTAAATACCTAGCCACCCTAACCAGACGTACAGTTGTCACGGCAACTGGAACTGGTCCAACACATCACTGTCTTCAACAAGTCACTAGTTTCATCCTTCCCTTCTCTTTACGTACTGTTACTCCTTGTGAAGACATTGTACGATTGCACTATCTTTTATCTTCACTGAGTGACTGCGTGTTCTATTTGGCTTCATAATATCTTCCTACCTGATCCTTACTACATTGCTGCTCTTAGTCATTGTGCTTTCACTCTATTGAATACTTGACTATGGCTTGCCTAGTGTAGTCTACCTTCCGCTGCAGGGTAATAGGTTTATTTCTATCGTTTGTCTTCATAACTTCCATGTTTTGAAGACTTTCATTAAAATCGCCTATTCACCCCCCTCTAGTCGATATAACACACTTTCAATTGGTATCAGAGCAAGGTACTCCCTTGTTCTATGTGATTCGGTTTAACCACCTGGAGTTTTAGCTATGTCGACTGCAGGGATAATTAAAGTCTCCACTACGTGCCCCGTCTTTGATGCAACTGAATATCCCTACTGGAAGAATAAGATGTGCATGCATCTTGAAGCCATTGACGTCGACCTATGGTATGTCGTCAAGAACGACGTTCCCAAGGCTGGAGAAGGTTTCACTGCTGCTGACATCAAGAAGTTCGTCCAACTGGACTCTACTGCCAAGAATATCATCTGTGGTCATCTGACCAAAGGACAGTATGGCCCCGTGAGTGCTGTGGAAACATCTAAGCTAGTTTGGGACTGGCTCTCCAAGGTCAACGAAGGCCTCTCAACCCTGAGAGATCAGAGAATCAGTGTCCTTCGCAACCTCTTCAACCGCTTCAAGAGAAATGACAATGAGAATGTCCAGCTCACATTTGATCGACTCACTGACATCACAAATGAGCTTCAAGCCCTTGGCGCTACTGAGATCACCAAGCATGAAGTCGTCAAGACACTACTGAGATCACTTGACAGTTTGTTTGACACCCTAGCCCTGATGATTCAAGGACGTCCTGATTTCAAGACACTCGATCCGTCTGACATACTTGAGAGGCTCAACACACATGAGTTTCAGCTTTCTGAGAAAAGAGATATCTACGGTCCAAACTATGGGCGAACTCGTGCCTTGAAGGAAAAAGCTGTCTCCTCATCTGAAGAAGAATCTAACAGCAGTTCTGATGATCCTGAAGACATTGGAAGGGAACTTGCTATGCTTGTGAAGAAGTTCCAAAAATTCACCAAGAAGAAAGGCTTCAGAAAGTCTTCCCGATCAAGCTCAAGGAATGATGAAGCTTCTGCTCATGACTACAAGAAGAAAACATGTCACAAGTGCAAGAAACCTGGCCACTTCAACTCTGAGTGTCCGCAGTGGGACAATGAGAGCAAAAAGAAGAAGAAGAGCACGGAATATGACTCTGACGACAAGAAGAAGAAGAAATACTCAAAGCCTTCTTCCAAGTCATCTTCAAAGTCTTCATCACATAAGAAGAGCTCATCTAGCAAGGCACGTGCGTTTGTTGGAAAGAAAATGGATTCAGAGGAGGAGTCCGCTTCTAAGGAGGCGGAGGTGGAGTCTGAGGAGGAGTCCGATTCTGGTGTCGCAAGTCTGGCTACAGCATACATTGCCAATTCCATCTTCAACACTGAAGACAATGACCTCATCACCGACACCGATGCAAATGACAAGGACTACTCCGCTCCTACCTACTGCTTCATGGCACGCGGTGCCAAGGTAAACACACGCACTACTCACTATCAAACATCTAGTGACGATGACTCTGATTGTGGTTCAAAACCCAGCTACAAAACACTTGCTAAAATTGCAACTGAACAACAGAAAGCCATGGAACATATTCAAAAACTGTTAGACAAAAGCGATGATCTGTTAGGCGCTGAAATGACTCGATCTTAGTCCTTAATTGAAGACATAAAAAATATTCACATTAAGTATGAGGAACTTGAAAGTCGTCATGAAACACTCTCAACAACTCATGAAAAGCTTTCCTATGATTATCTTCAAAGGAAGCAAGATCTTGAGAAATTGAGAGCGGCTCATGAAGATCTTCAAAAGGAAAATGAGTCACTTCATGCCGAACAGATCAGTTCCACTCAGGAAGGATTTGAACCACCATGTCTTAAATGCATTGAGCGTGATAATGCTACTACTGTTGCTGAATGTTCTACTTCTGCTACTGTTGCAATATCTTCAACTGTTGATGTGGGAACTAACCCCTCTGCTGAGGATTCCACTGCTATTGCTGATGAGAATGCTAGGTTGAAGACATTGCTTGAAACAGGGATGTACAAAAGTCTTAAAGGGCATCAGACACTATGTGATGTCCTCGAAAAGCAGATCTTGAACCAAAACCCGAGGAAAGAGGGTGTTGGGTTCGTAAGGAAAATGAATGCTGATGGCTCTTACTGGAAACCTGAGTAGTACCCCAAAACGACATGGGTTGCTGCAAAGGAATCTTCAGCAGATCTATCCAATCTATCTGGCTTCTCTTGTGCAAATCCCATTGTCATTGATGAATCCTTTGATGCAAACTATAAACTGTTTAAGAATCAGAATGGTGAAGTGTTTGCCAGGTACATTGGTACTAACTGCAGGAATGGACCGCCTATGAAGAAGATCGGGGTTCCGAAAAAGTGTTTGGAGAATCTTCCTGTGAATGTCATCATGACACCACACGTGAAGAAGACAAACCTCAGACCACAGGCTTCATACGGTCCAAAGGCTTCATACAGACAGAGGACTCACCTGAGTCGCACTAACGCAAATGTTTTGCAGGGAAACCATACTCAGGCCAATGAATATGAGCGCGGTTCATCAAACCGCCATGTTCATAAGACCAAGAATTATTCTGCTTATTCTTATGAGTACTATTATCCGCCTGCAAGACTTTTTGCTAGGGCTCCAAAGCCAAAGTTCTCAGACGCTGCACTTAGACTTATTGCTTCTAAGCCACCCTTGAAGATGTGGGTGGCTAAGAAAGCTTAACTCTCTTTTGCAGGGAAAGGTCTCCAGCAAAAAACCAAAATCGTCTGACGCTATTGCTGGGGACCTTAAACATCTTGTAGGGCGCAAGATCAAATGCCCGAATGGTCTTACTATGTACTTCGTTCCCGAATCGCTTGCTACTCTCCCCATCAGTCCTAATCTGGATCTAATTTTTCATAACCCACTGGTTCGTCAAATGTTTTTGCTTCACAATTCTCTTCGTGAAGCCTATCCCCCTAACTGCACTGTAGGGTACGACACCAGCGTCTTCAGAATGGATTATTGATAGTGGGTGTACCAACCACATGACTGGCAAAAGAAGCCTTCTTATGGACTCAACCTTACGTCCATCCGACAAGAGTCACATCACATTTGCTGACACTGGTAAAAGTAAGGTATTGGGTCTAGGTAGAGTTGCAATCTCAAAGGATCAACACATGGATAAAGTCATGCTTGTTGAATCCCTTGGCTTCAACTTAATGTCTATCTCAATGCTTTGCGATTTGAACATGATCATAATATTTGGAAAATATCGCTGCCTTGTACTAATGGAATCTGACAAGTCTCTAGTGTTTGAAGGGTATCGGAAAGATGATTTGTACGTGGTAGATTTTTTGGCAGGACCAGAGCTTGTCGTATGTCTTCTAGCAGAGGCTTCAGAATGCTGGCTCTGGCATCGGAGGCTAGGGCATGCTGGCATGAGGAACCTCCACACCCTTGCAAAGAAGAAGCATGTCATAGGCATCGAGGGCGTCAAGTTCAAGAAAGATCACTTATGTGGTGACTGTGAAGCAGGGAAGATGACGAGGGCCAAACATCCCTCGAAGACAATCATGACAACCACTCGACCCTTCGAACTGCTCCACATGGATCTTTTCGGTCCCACTCATTACTCAACTCTTACTACTACTGCTTGCCTCTATGGCTTTGTTATTATTGATGATTATTCTAGATATACTTGGGTGCACATAATACTCTACAAGACTGAAGTGCAGGATGTCTTCAGACGCTTCACCAATCGAGCAATGAACAACTATGGCGCCAAGATAAAGCACATCAGAAGTGACAATGGCACTGAATTCAAGAACACTGGCCTTGATACATACTTGATACTTTGGGCATCACACATGAATTCTCAGCCCCATACACACCACAGCAGAATGGCGTCGTCAAACACAAGAACAGAACACTCATTGAGATGGCCCGAACGATGCTTGATGAATACAAGACTCCAAGAAAATTCTAGCCTAAAGCCATTGATACTGCATGCCATACAATCAATCGTTTTATCTTCACATGCTTCTGAACAAGACACCTTATGAGCTCCTTACTGGCAAGAAGCCAAATGTCAGTTACTTCAGAGTATTTGGTGCCAGGTGCTGGATCAAGGATCCACATCACACTTCAAAATTTGCACCAAAAGCACATGAGGGTTTTATGCTTGGATATGGAAAGGATTCGCACTCCTACAGATTCTTCAATCTCTTTCATTATGAAGTGGTTGAAATAGTGGATGTGCGGTTTGATCAGACTAATGGTTCACAAAGAGAGCACCTCCCAAATATGCTAGATGAAGTTCCATCCAGCGAATCAATCAAGCTTATGGGAACCGGAGAAATCATACCCTCTGAAGCTCAACCTGAAGAGGAACTTATCATCTCCGCACCTGATCAACCTGAAGACAATGCTCAGCCTGAAGACAATCCCACTAACAATGACAATGATCAGCAAGAGCAAAACCTTCGCCCTGTACATCCTCGTGTTGCCAATGAAGTGCAGATTGAGAGAATAATTGACAGCATCAATGCACCCGGTCCGCTCACTCGATCAAGGGCAACTTAGCTGGCAAATTTCTGCGGGCACTTCGCATTCGTCTCAATAACTGAACCCAAGAAAGTTGAAGAAGCCTTCATGGAACCTGAATGGATTCAAGCTATGCAAGAAGAGCTTCAACAGTTTGAGCTGAATAATGTATGGGAACTGGTTAAGCATCCTAATCCTCGGAAGCACAACATAATAGGCACCAAATGGATATACCGCAACAAGCAAGATGAGCATGGTCAAGTTGTCAGAAACAAAGCTCGTCTCGTTGCTCAAGGATATACTCAAGTGGAAGGCATTGACTTCGATGAAACATTTGCTCCTGTGACTAGACTTGAAGCCATACCCATACTACTGGCCTATGCCAATCATCACAACATACTTCTATACCAAATGGATGTGAAGAGCGCCTTTCTCAATGGCAAGATTGACGAAGAAGTGTATGTTGCACAACCGCCTGGCTTTGAAGATCCAAAACATCCTGACATGGTATACAAGCTCAACAAGGCACTGTATGGCCTCAAACAAGCCCCTCGGGCCCGGTATGACACACTCAAATACTTCCTGAAGAGCAAAGGCTTCATACCTGGTTCCCTAGACCCCACTCTCTTCACGAAGACATATGATGGTGAACTGTTTGTGTGCCAAATATATGTGGATGACATTATCTTCGGCTGCACCAATCAGAAGTACAGTGAAGAGTTTGGATACATGATGCAAGAGCAATATCAGATGTCCATGATGGGAGAGCTGAAGTTCTTCCTCGGTCTCCAAATACGACAGCAACGCAATGGCATCCTCATATCTCAAGAGAAGTATCTCAAAGATTGTCTGAAGAAGTTCGGTATGCAAGACTGCAAAGGCTTCACGACGCCAATGCCAGCCAAGCATCATCTGGGTCCTGACGACAATGGTAAAGAGTTAGATCAAAAGGTATACCGCTCCATGATTGGTTCTTTGCTTTATCTATGTGCATCTAGGCCAGATATTATGCTTAGTGTGTGCATGTGTGCTCGATTCCAAGCAACACCAAAGGAGTCGCATCACTTAGCTGTGAAGCGAATTCTTCGATATTTGGCTCACACCCCAACTCTAGGATTATGGTATCCAAAGGGCTCAGAGTTCGATCTGGTTGGATTCTCGGATGCTGATTATGCTGGTGACAAAGTGGATCGCAAGTCTACATCAGGCACATGTCACTTTCTAGGACGATCACTTGTATGTTGGTCTTCAAAGAAGCAGAACTGTGTATCTCTCTCCACTGCTGAATCTGAATACATTGCTGCTGGATCTTGCTGTGCTCAACTTCTGTGGATGAAGCAAACACTCAAGGACTATGGCATTCATCTGAAGCAAGTGTGACTCTACTGCGACAACGAAAGCGCCATCAAGATTGCCAACAACCCAGTTCAGCACTCGAAGACAAAGCACATTGAAATTCGTCATCACTTTCTCAGAGATCATGTTGTGAAGGAAGATATTGATATCATACATGTCAACACTGAAGAGCAATTGGAAGATATCTTCACCAAGCCCTTGGATGAGAAGAGATTTTGCAAGTTACGATGTGAGCTAAATATCTTGGAATCCTGAAATGTCCTGTGATTAGGCACACATCCTAACACTTATGCATATTGATGACTTAGATGTGAAACACACAAAGAAAATTATATCTTCAATCAATGAAGACATACATTCTAAGTGTGAATACATTAATGTGGAATTTGACTTCGGAGCGCCACGATAATTATGCGCCGTGTCTGGGTCCAATACTTCCTATACGGTGGGTAACGCCACCACCAAACGTTCTATTTGAAGTGCTTCACTCATGGTGTTACATTAGCTATGTCTTCACATTTGGTTTGGCTTCAATCTCAACATGTCTTCATGATTATCTTCACTATGTTGATTATATCTATACATATACTAGTGTTCTGTCCTCTACAACATTCACTTATAGCTATGTCTTCTTGTTGAATCTTTTGAACTAAGTGAATGTGATCGGACCCTAACCTCTCTATGCTTTCTATCTCAAACTCTATCTCTCCAAATCATATGCATTCTATTGAAACTGTCGAATGTCTTCTCTGTGTCCTTGTCAGCAGAAGATATAGAGACAACCATTAAGTCCATTTTCAATGCTCATTCCTTCACCTGAAACCCGGAGAAGTGGGAACGACCACCCGACAATCCAGGCGTGCATGGGACGTGGAACAACCCCCGTTATGCTGCATGACGGCCATGTGCCCGTCAGATGTGAATCGCCAGGGGCACCTGTGTAATAACGCAGTGCCGCCCCTGTACCTATAAATACACGCCTCACCACAGTCACTATCTCTTCTTCCACTCTCACACGAACCCTAGCGCCACCGCTAGCCCTCGACGACGCCGGTGACGAAGCGCTTCGCTGCCGCAACCTCTCCGACACCGTCTTCACGCCGACCGCGGACATCGCCCTCTCCGCCGTCGTCGTAGGTGTCCTCCGTCGCCAAGTTAGGGATACGGAAGATCGAACTGCTCGGCCTCCTCTTCCACTCCATCTAGCAGTTCTTCGTGTGAATTCTTACAGCATCACATAAATTCTCCCGAAGCCAGTTCCTGTTTGTCCAGCAAGCGAAAACCTTTGAAGCCTCTGAACATATTGAAGCCTTTCGGATTAAGGTTCATGGCTTCAAAAAAATCAGCAAGGAAGGGTGGCAGAAAGTGTCGAGGAGAAACATCAAGAGATCTGCCCGATGACCTCTCAGAGTTGTACAAGACAGATCCTGAAGAGGATTACAATCAGCGCAAGACACGAATCCAGTGGATTCGACGCTATTAGGCAGAACAGTGGTTCAAGTACAGATTTGTGACCAAGGAATATGCTGAAAAGAATGCCATCAAGCGACCATGGGGAGACATCCTCTAAAAAAGTCTTCAACCCAGGACCAGAGATGAAGCCATTGAACAAGGCTTCTATCCCTGCATGGTCCGTGGACCACAGCCTGCGGATGCTGACCCATCATCACTGCTATGGTGTCGTGACGACATTCTTTTCAAGCGCAACTTCCAGTTTGCCCAGAACTCAGCAAAGCAGAACAAGAAGACATTGGGACTAGACTTCAACCCTGGTCCTTCTGCTCCAAGGGCTGACGGCACACGTGATGCAGAACCCAATGTCGTCGGTCCTTTCTACAACCTTGAAGGTCTCATCACCCATATCTTGGTTCAAGGGACAGCTGTGAATGAGCCTGCAGATAACGCTGAATCAGATGAAGCGCCTGCAGCGCCGAAGCCAAATAAGCTGAAGCAGCCAAAAGCTTCAAAGCCTGCGTCTACTCCAAAACTCTCACGGGCGAAGCCACTGGCAACTGCACCTCCTGAAGACAGTGTGCAGTCTGAAGATTTGCCACGCATCTCCAAGCCCCAGAAGGTCAAGATGCCTCTGCCACACACCGGCCAAGAGCTAACAGCTGCTGCCATTCTGTGCAATGATGCCATTGATCTGTCAAGTGATGAAGATCTTGCAGATGACGCTCTTGAGCAACTCATCAAGAGCAAAGAAGAAGCATAAATCTTCAATGATCTGCCTCTCCTTGATGTAACAATCATCCACAACTTCATTTATGAATGGTTTGACACGCCAAACATCAGCTTTGAAGATCTGCAACTACCCATTGGCCTCAGTGTCGCCTTCCATGGCGCCATTGCTTCAGAGTTAGCTATCGCCCAGCGCATTGTTGAACTGAAGCAAAAGATTGACTATGAAAAGGCTCAGTTCAAGAAGCATATGGCCAAGCTCAGCGTGCAAGAGGTGAAGAACTTCAAGATTATGCTGCACGAGCTCAAGGAAGCCATTCTCAAGAAACATGCAGAAGCTCAGGGTTCTCGTGAGCGCATGAAGGTTCTGGCTGACAGATGTGTGCAAGCCTACAATGAGGCTGAGAAGCGCAAGGCCCTTGGGCGTCCTGGCATCGACCCCAGGATGGCCGCAAAGAAGAAGAAGAAGCCCGCTACGGCTGAACCCGACGCACTAAGGCACGAAGCAGATCCCATAGTCTTCCCAACTAGAATGACTGGCTCGAAGCCAAAAAGCCGGTCAACCGCTTCAGAGCTCAAGAAGACGAGGATTGCTGAGGCTGAAGACAGAAAGAGGAAACATCCTGAAGCCTCTCCTACTGCCCCTCCAAGAAGAAGAGGAAGACCAAGAAAGAACGGGCTGCTCCCACAGAGCCTTTGATTGTTGAACCCATTTCCATGGTTCGTCCTGACGCTGAAAGCCAACTGACAATCCATGAGCCTGCTTTCACAGAGGCTCATGAAGCTGAAGACTTTCCAGTAGCTGATCCCATCGCTGCTGAAGACATTGGTCACCATGACCACGTAGAAGATGGTGCAGTCCTTCCTCAACTCAAGCACAGCGAACTCATCAGCATTGGTCGTCCTCTGACGCCAATCGCTCAGGATGCTTCATGGGCTGATCGCCTACAAGGGGAAGAAGACTTTGAGGCCCAGCCAACTCCAACTACACAGGCGGCGCCTGCGTTGCGCAGGCTTCACAAAGGACCTAGGCCTCCAGTCTCTGCGTCTGAAGCTGAAACTGCTGAAGACATTCTGGCTGCATCAGCCGATGAAGAAGAAGTCCCACAAGCTGCTACTCCCCTATCCCACCAAGAAGCGGTTCTTGAGGAGAACGTGATTGTGACCGACCCTCCAGCTCGTCAAGTGGAGGTTGGAAATCTTGAGGCTGCCACCACCACCACCAATGAAGCCACTGACGCTGTCATGGCTGAAGCTAATATGGAGCCCTCCCTAACAAAAGCATCAGAAGTCAGCGAAGCCACTGATCCCACTGCTTCTGTTCCTGCACCTGCTGCCGGTCCCCAGTTCGACTATCATGTTGAGCACAGGCCTCAGGTACAGAAGCCAATCCCAAGATTGCCCAGGTTCCCAGGTCCTGCATCAGCACCTGGATCCTTTAATATCAATGGCTCTAGAGCAGACAACACATTCTTCAATAGCTCCAGGAACCCCTACTCAAGGGAAAGAATATCATCTGATCGGTTCTGGAGCTATCCGCAGCGAAGCTATTACTCCTGCATTCTATACAATCAAGGTCACATCTTCCCACACAAGCGTCTTGATATTGAAGCAATAGCTGGTCTGCCCTGTCTGGAAGAAGCTCTGGATTGCTTCAGAGAAGTTGGATTGCTGCCATTCGTCACTGACCAAGAGCATTGGAATGAAGAGTTGCTGCTCCAATTCTATGCCACACTTCACATCCGCGGGTATAACAGAGATCCGAAGACTTGGGTCCTGGAGTGGATGACAGGAAACGTTCATCACGAAGCCAAAGGCTTTGACATCATTGAGCTCACTGGTCTGCCCACTCCCGGCGATCTCTACGAATCTGGCTGTCAACTTCACAGTGAAGCTGTGGAGAGCATCTTTCAGAATCCTGAACCTAACATGAGTCACATGCTCAGTATGATGAAGCCATTACCCCAAAATGCTGCTTATCCCAAAGAGTTCTTTGTTGAAGACCTAGAGTATCTGCCAAGGACTATTTATCACATCATAAGGCGTACTCTCTGGCCCATCAAAGGGCACTCTCCACATGCCAAGCTTGAAGGTGCAATGAAGACTTTGGTCTTCTATATTCTTCATGGAAAATGCTTCAATGCACAGGACTTCTTCATTCGCCAACTTGCTGCATCAGGCTCTGATCTATTTGGCTTGAAGTTCTACGCCCCATGGGTCATGCGGCTGATCAAACTTCACTCCACTATCTCATATCAGCCATCTGCTTGCAATCATTGGATTTTTCTACCTGATGTGGATATGTCTATTGAAGCCATCTATCCTGAGCCTGCCAAGGAACCTCTAAGTCTTCAGAATGCAGAGCATGAGAGTTTTTCTCAGAACATTGAAGGAGTTGAAGTAGTCGCTCGTGTGTATCCTTTGGCTGGCACTACACGTGCACCGCATCCTGCTCTCACTGACGCCACTGACAGTATAACTGCTCCACGACCCAAGAAGCGCACTCGTGTTCTCAATGACCGAGAGCTTCTTGTGGCTCTTCATCAGAAACAGGATAGGCATCATGACTGGCTGAAGCGTCAAATGCAAAGCCTCTTGGTGGATGTTAATCGCATTCGCAATCTTGCCACCAAGGATGCTTTTGTTGCCCATGAAACCTCTCGCCGCACATGGAAAGGGCTGACACTGATGTGTTCTGAAGATGATCTTCAAGAGGATGGCTTCTCTGAGCGCTTCAAGTTTGACTCCACACCTCCTCGAAGGGCTGTGCTGCGACGAACTCCATGTCTTGAAGACTCTGAGTTCTCTTCCTCTGCTGCAACTGTGAATGCCAGAGTGATCAAGGATGAAGACGATGCTACTTCACCGCCACCTCCTTCAGCATGCTTCAACTCTGCTCCAAGCTCTTCTGCACCGCCAAACACCACCAATGACCCTGCTGCTTCACCTACTCTTCATGGGAACGAGTAGATGCTCTATGTCTTCAAACCTTTTTGGTCCTTACTGACAAAAGGGGGAGAAGCATATGAGTTTGATAGTCTTCAAGCGGGTCCATATGGGCGGGTGCTTTAAATTTGGTGTTTACAACTCTTGTTTTGATACATTTGGTGGTTTGAGTTGTAACACTTAAAACTCGATGGTCGTCTACTACTTATTTGCCACCTTGTGATGCGATGATAAATTCCGCATGTGCGACGATAAATTCCGCACTTAGATCATTTTGCAGACGTCCATTTTCCATTATGCATGTCATTATCTTCACATACCCTTTACATGCATAGTGGATTGTCATCATAAGTTGAAGAGGATCTCCACAAGCACAACCTGCCATGTGCATTTGCATTTCAAAAGCAAACTACTTATATGCACATCTTCAGGGGGAGCCCTTGCAACTTATGAAGACAATTCCTTATCCTTTACAGTTTCACATATTATATTCCCCGTTGAAAACTTCAACTAGTTTGTCATCAATCACCAAAAAGGGGGAGATTGTAAGTGCATCTAGTGCCACCCCTAGTTGGTTTTGGAGTATTGACGACAAACTTAATTGAGGGACTAATGTGTTTGTGAGAATTGCAGGATAACACAGGTAGAAGTTCCTCATTGATTCGGTTTTCCTACCAGAGATGACCCCTAAAAATGTATAAAAACAATGAAGTCAAAGGTGGTATATGAAGACATTCACATTGAAGACTATGACAAGAGAAGACATCGCATGAAGCCTATGGAGCTTGAAGACTTAGATCTTTCGTAGTTCTTTTTCTTCTTTCTTGAGTCATAGGAACCATCATACTGTTAAGTGGGGTCCAAGAGAACCATTCAGAATGACTGAAGTGATGCTTAAACAAAACCTATCTCTTCGAGTGAAGAGTATGAGAGCGAATCTTGTCCAGAGTCAGACAAGTCAGCTTTGCTTGTAGCCCAAGTAAAGTTGCCGTGTGAGTTTGAAATCTGACCCTTGGAACACGTGTCAGTTCCTTAGTGACCCAGGGTCATTTCGGACAAATCAGGTCGGGTTGCCTAGTGGCTATAAATAGCCCACCCCCTACAACCATAAACGGTTGGCTGCTCAGAGTTAGTCTACGACTTTTGTCGTTTGAGAGCAACCCACCTCGAAGCATTTGAGAGAGAATTCCTTGCGAGGTTAAAGCCCTAACCACCCAGAGCCAAAGAGAATTAGGCATCACTTAAGTCTTCTTGTCTGTGTGATCTGAAGATTTATTACACTTGAGGACTGTGAATCCTCCAGCCGGTTAGGCGTCGCGTTCTGAGCATCCAAGAGACATTGTGGATCGCCGGTGAACGAAGTCTGTGAAGGTTTGGGAGTCTACCTTGAAGACTTACCAGAGTGATTGGGTGAGGTCTGTGTGACCTTAGCTCAAGGGGAATATGGTGAGGACTGGGTGTCCCGAGCTGCATGTTCAGGACTGGGTGTCCGGGACTGTGTGTCCTCAGGTTTAAATATCTAGCCGCCCTAACCAGACATATAGTTGTCACAGCAACTGGAACTGGTCCAACACATCATTGTCTTCAACAAGTCACTAATTTCATCCTTCCCTTCTCTTTACGTACTGTTACTCCTTGTGAAGACATTGTACGATTGCACTGTCTTTTATCTTCACTGAGTGACTGCGTGTTCTGTTTGGCTTCATAATATCTTCCTACCTGATCCTTACTACATTGCTGCTCTTAGTCATTGTGCTTTCACTCTATTGAATACTTGACTATGGCTTGCCTAGTGTAGTCTACCTTCCGCTGCAGGGTAATAGGTTTATTTCTATCGTTTGTCTTCATAACTTACACGTTTTGAAGACTTTCATAAAAATCGCCTATTCACCCCCCCTCTAGTTATAACGCACTTTCAGACGATCCCAACGCGCCGTCGGATGAGGTTGCGCCGGACCCCCCAACTTTGGATTCACTACAAGAAATATGTCAACTTATGACCTTCTGTCAGTGACCGTCGAAGAATTGGTCATAAATTTATGACCATTTTAGACCAATTGGTCAAAAGCTGTTCAGGGGGCTTCAAACCCTAAACCATTGCGACCATTTTGGTCAGAAAGGTCATAATTTCCTTACACGAAATGGTCACAAAGCAAACAGTGCTAGTCCGTTGCCTTATTTCTAGTTGTTAATGACCAATATAGATGGTCATAACCTTGTAGATTGTGGTGGGTTGTGATGACTAGGCGCCATCTCATCAGTTTTGCCTATGTGTCATGTCCATGTGGCAGTTTTTGCCCTAGGTTGTGAAGCAACCTATATTTCTATCATTCCCAAAATTCCCAAAAAAATCTCATAAATTCTTTGGGTCATATCTTCATCAAATATGTAAAAATCCTTCCTTGCCTAGTTCAAAACTAATTCAACAGTATTCATTTTTCTATTATGTTCACAACAACACTTTATGAAGGAAGTGCTATTTATATATTCTTGATTGCCCTACGAATTTTTGGGCACTTTTTCCTATCCAAATCATTACCGCATGACAAAATTCAGCTCCATTTGCCTAGCAAATCTTCCTCAGCAAATTTCCAAAGTTTTTGTCCACCTCGAAGCATTGTGAAGGAAGTACCTTTTTTATATCTCTAAATGACATGAAATTTATATAGTTTCTTCATATGCCCAAATTATCACCCTCCTCCAAATTGCAGCTCAGTCAAATCATCTATGTGAGCCCAGGTTCAATTTATATTTTATGGCCAAATTGGCACGTTGCAAAGCAAGTGTTATATAGACCCCTCCTATTACCCTCAAACTTTTTGTGCACTCTTCCATACCCAAATCATTGCCACGTGATAATATTCAGCTCAATTTTCCTAGTAAATCTTTCTCGGGAAATTTCCAAAGTTTCTACCTCGAGAGAAGCTTTGTGAAGTAAGTACTAGCTAGGCTTACCCAAATGATCTGAAAATTGACCAGCGCATGACCATACCTAAGTAACTTACCTACACCAATTTTGAGCTCATTTCATTCATCCAATCTCTCTCACTAGTTTTCCCAAGTTTCTGTCCATAGGAGAGCATTGTGAAGGAAGTACTACTTTGGCATGTCCAAATGGTATCAATTTTCTACAATGCTTTCCTATGCCCAAATAACCATCCTCCACAAAATTTCAGCTCAATCCATTCATTATTTTGAGCCCAGCTTCAACATTCATATTTTTATCCAGCGTGGTACTTTGCAAAGCAAGTACCACCTAGGATCCTCCTTTTGAGCTAAAAATTTGTGAAGACATTCTCCTTAGTAGATGATCATCCTCAGCCAAAACTCACGCCCATTGGCCATGTGCATTTCCCGTACCGCTAATCAAACACTTGGCTGCTAATTCATGTTTGAGCATCGATCGGTCTTCTCGTGAGAATCTTATGTTGTAATTTTCTTCCTAGCACCAACCTGGGGAGTGCCCAACCCACTAGACATGCCTAAGCCGCCCAGAACACATGGCAACATTACGGTCACGCGGTGACCACGCGACGGGCATGCGAGTTTACGCGCTCTAGAGTTGAGGCCCTCGGCCACCGCCCAAACCTCGACGTATCGCCACCAAACCATGTATTTATGATTAAATAGGTCATTATGTAACTAGAAATGATTTTTGGAAAAAATAAATAGCAAACTATGAGGCAGCTGCAGTTCAAATTTGACCCGCTTCCAACTGAATCGGCGGAAATTTGTCTTTTTCACGAGAGGTGGATCAAAAATTTTGACACCCAAACATTTTGTCAATTGTGCATAAAATATGGCCTAGTATTTTATAAAAATGATTCGGTCCAATTTTGCAACAATTATTTGGTAGTTCCTTCACAAAAAAACCTCCTTTCGGGCACTCGAAAAATGGAAAATGGTTTTTTCGTCCAACGAAAATGAAAACTTCCTTAGGCAACATTGTTTGCCATTCCAATATGCACCCTTGTGCACAATATGAGATCATTTGAACAAACTATGCCATGAATGTGGCCATAAGATTGATCATTTTGGCTTGAAAGCCATTGATCTCCACACGTGATAGCTCGTTTCTGAGAACACTTTTTTAAAATAATTGTCGTATTACACGTTTGTTATTTTTCCTAGGAACTTGGCCACATATGATGACACAATGCGAAGGTTTCCCAATTTTTTGATTTTTTTTTGAATTTTTATGCCCGTTTCAAAATGCGGTCAAAACGGCGGGCTTGACCGTTCCTAGCTAGTGGTTGAATCTTGGAAAACTTTTGGTGTTTCTCTGATTAAATAGATACTTATGTACCTAGAAATGATTTTTTGTAAAAAATAAATAGCAAACTACGAGGCAGCTGCAGTTCAAATTTGACCCGCTTCCAGCTGAATCGGCGGAAATTTGTCTTTTTCAACAGAAGTGGGTCGAAACTTTTGACACCCAACTATTTGGTCAATTGTGCATTAGATATGGCATAGTATTTTAGAAAATTTATTTGGTCCAATTTTACAACAACTATTTGCTAGGTCGTTCACAAAAAACCCGATTATTTCCACTCCGAAAATTGAAAAATGATTTTTTGTGCAAAGAAATAAAACCCCCATCCCAATATACACGCATGTGCACAATATTGGAGCATTTTCACAAAATATGATCCAATTTTCCATCAAGATTTCATATGTTCCTAAAAAAACCATTTCTACACTCAGAAAATAAACTTAAATTCTCATTGGTGGAAAGGTGTGTGCCACGGATCGATGACATGGCACACATCCATCCATCCATCCATCCATCCCACACCATTGTAACTCCCTCCGCTCCTACCTCCCAAACCCTAACTCCCACTCCCCCGATTCAGATCGAATCGATGGCGACGCCGCACTCCCACTCCGCCCCTGATCCAGATCCCCCTCTCTCTGCCACACCTCTCCCCTCGCCGCCGCCTCCCACTCCGCCACCCACCTCTCCCCTCGCCGCCGGTCTTCCACATCCGGCAAAGTCAAGGCCAGCGGGCGCTGGATCCGGCACCAGCGTGGCCCCTCCATCAGCAACTTGAACAAGGGGGCGGCGGCGCCATGGATTCCCCCCAACCACATGGCGTGGGCCTGAGCCACCCACTGGCCTCGGCTGGGTCCCGGACGAGCAGCCGCGCGGGATGATGCTGATGGCGCTGCGGCCACGACCCCCGACCATCCCTACAACTGTGGAGGTGCCCGTTGCGGCGGGGCCCGTGCGGGTCGTGGCGGCGGCGGGCCTCCCCGAGACGGACTTCAGGAAGGCGCTGGACTCGGCGTTGTTCCAGCGGTGGCTGGAGAACCTGTAGGCGGAGAAGGGCCTGCTCGCCCACGGGAAGCTCAGCCTCCGGCAGATCCTCATCCAGGTGCGGTCCTACTGCTTCCCCCTCCCTCTGAATCGAAATGTTTGACCTGGTATGATTTCCTCGGGGAATCTGTCTGTCGATGGCACATCTGAAATATACTCCGCGATGTGTTGTAGGGGATGGACATGTTTGGGCAGCGCGTGGGGTTCCTCAAGTTCAAAGCCGACATCATCAACGAGGAAACCAAAGCCAAGGTGATCACAATGTCCCAGGATTCTATCTCCTTTTACTGGCAGTAGTAACAATTTACGATTCATACAATTTTAAGGTGTTTCTCCAACTAAAATAGATGTGACCTTGTCATGTCTAGTTTGTTATCTATGTTAACATTGCTTAGACACAAACATGGTTTGGAGTATGAGTAAGTGGAGACCATAAGGTAGGTGCAGATATGATAGAACCGGGTGAGGAGCAGCAATAGACCAGGGCAGGCAGTATATGTGCTTCATCCTACTAGTCCTATACTCTTGAGGAAAAGCTGCTGCGGATTTATATGGGAGTAGCTTAGCAATGCATGCGTAGCAGTGGGCCTGTAAATTCTGCTCAAGGAGCCTCTGGTGAATATCTCGGTTGTCAGCCAGTTTGGTGTTGCACACAAGACACGCACACTCACACATAATTCTGTTTGTGTTCGTTGTAGTGGTAATTATGGCTTTAATAGTTATTGAAGATTGCACCTGTAAATCTAGATCTACTTGGATCCTGGTGGCTTCTTTTGCCAAGCAATATCATGTGCTTATTAGTTGCAAGCTGTATTGGTTTGCTCTGCTGCCATGTTAATTCTTTGTTTCCCCTTTGTGTTAACCACCTTGTGCTGTTGTACAGAAACTTTATTGAGAAATTGTCAGTTAATAGTATTTTTCTTTTAGGCCATCGGGGGATCTCTGGCGGCAGCACAAGGAGCAGAGCAGCGGAACAGCAGCACTGGCACGGGCTTATATATTGTTGGCTTGTAGCATAAACTGTTGGAACGATAGCATAAATTGTTCAGCGTCTTGACGCACTAATGCAATCGTACTGACAATTGGTAGTAACCAAAATCGTATAAAGGCAGTCTGCTCTCTCTTTAAATTATATTTCATAAACTATATTGAACCACTACAGCTGCTATAGATTTGAGATTCACATCTTTTTACATTGCCTGCTCTAGGAAGTTACTGTCGTGTAGTTAGTCTTCTTGCATTGCATTTGTACAATTGTATATTCTTGCCACTACTAGGTGATTCCTTGAATTATTCAGTCTGTTGTAACATACTAGTTTGATGGAATGCCTATGGTCTAAGGAGATAAACATTGGTATCCAGAATAGATCTACCTAAACCAACAGGCACAAAACATGCATATCCCTTTAATTTGCATTAGTGCGTCTAAGTGGTTAGTGTATTGTAAGCTCCATCCATGGAGCAGTGAAATAAGCTGACGCTGTATAACATGCAGCTAGCTTGCTGTTTAGACATTTTCCCGTTTTTAAGTATTACTTTTCTCTACATCTTTGAATTGGATCGTCGATCTTTCCTGGAGTCGATTTTGCGCTAGAGCTTCTAAAACTAACCAGTCCAGGGAAGAACTTCTTTCTTATCTTCATACATTCTGGACCTTTTCACTACCCTCAATTCAGTTTCTACAACACGACAATTTTAAAAATGCTAGTCGAGCAATCTTTTAGAAAGCATAATGCTAGTGGGATCTACTTGGTTCATGCTTACTTTGGTCTGCACGACAGTCCTATACGAAGTGCAATTTTGTACTGCTTTCTTCAAGGTTTAGGGTCCAGGCATATGGCTCACTGTTCGTACTGTCCCAATGCAGCAGCTTCAGCTTCGCCTGCTAGTCGTCTGCGCCGGATGCCGCGCCCGGGGCCGCTGGTGGCCTCGAGGACGACGCCCAGGCTAAAGCATACGAGGGTGCACCACCACCGTATGACAGGACCAAGCACATGGTCATCCCCAACACGCTGAAGTACGTCAGCGTTGGACTGCCTTCTAGATGTTGGCGTGTGTCTTGTATGTGTGTTTGATGTTGACGTTGCTTGTGGTTTTGCAGGGTTCTGAGGCTGCAGCCTGCGCACAAGTACTGCCTCCTCGGCCAGCTCTCCAAGGAGGTCAGATGGAACTATGCTGACACCATCAGGGTAAGCTATTTCATTGTGTTGTTTCTTCAGTGCTCACTAGTTGCTAGTGTTCGACTGCTACCGGTGGGTTAAGATTAGTCTTTTATAATTGTTTTCTTGAGGATGAGTTACTGTGGCTGTTCAGGCCATGACTCGAAATTGTAATTGTTTTCTTGAGGATGGGCAATCTTGTATAGCTGAAAGTAATACATTCTTTGAAAACTCAGCTTCTACTATTCACCTTGTAGATTTTTTATTCTGCAACATATTTTGTTTTGTCTGATTAAAAAATTGGTCATGCTCACGAGCAGTATATATGCACTTGGTTGGTTCATTGTTGGCAGTTTAGCTACACAAACTGACTGACATTGCACAATAAAATGTAGCAGATTTGCTAGCAATCCTTCTTTCTCTCGTATAGAAGTACATGCTATCTAACGTGAGCAAAATCATTGCGTAACTACAGGTACATCATATGACTAATTTACACAGAATACTGATACTCGACCCCATGCATTCAGTTTCAGAACTTGAAACTAATTAACCTGTGGAAACTAACCTGACTAGTAGCTTCTCTGGCTTCTAGTTTACAACTTCCAGGATATCAATCATTCATTCTCAAGTTGCTGCTGGCAGCTACAAGTCGCCCTTTTCTGGAATTTTCATGTTCTTTTTTTGTGCGTATATGCCTTCCTCTTCGATTTCGAGCTTGTGATCGAGGTCAATTGATGGTGGTGGTTGTGCGATGCAGATGTTCGGGATGGCGGAGAAGGAGATGGAGTACCGGGTCGAGCTTTTCAACCGGTGAGTGATGAGCCTTCTAGCTGCTGTACTACCACCAGTCCACCACCTGGGTGGGGCTTGTGAGATCAGATCGCTTGTGAGATCAGATCGCTGGTTGATTATGACACCCCAAAATTTTGGCCTTGTTTTGTTAAATTAAATTTTTTGCCAGAAATTAAATCTTTGATTTTTTTTGGACTCCCTTTTGATTTTTTGAAACATTTCCTTTCTTATTATCATGGAGTTGTTCCCTAAAGTGAAAACCCTTCAAATATGTTATTGGACTTGTTTAACCTCTCAAGAAAAACTTTTCTTTTATCAGTATAACTAATTACCTAATTAAATTGCTTGATCTTTATTTTCTTGAAAAATGGTTTTCCAAGGTTATATGGCCATAATTGAACTACAACCATTTGATAAATTCACCTAAAATTCCAACCAAAATTTGGAGATGTCATGTGATGTTTTCAAATCACTTTTATACAAAAATATCTTTTATTCATGTAATATTTTGAGCTCTGCATCCATTTTTCTTCTCTGGTCCAGAGTGCAATTTTGCACTACAACCCATTTAAATATTTCTCTCTGGCCTCCACCAAAATTAGGGGATGTTGGTAGTAGCATATGATTCAATATTATGCAAAAACCTAGTGCTATTCTTTGAAAATTTTGAGTGAATCAACCTCTTTTCCATTCTGGTCCAGCCTTGTGATTTCTACTGCAACCCTATTTATTTTTGCTCCAATAACCTTGTGCCTTCTCCTACTTGTAGACAGCCCTACCAAACCCCTAAGTCCAGGAGCATGCACCCATTGGCATATTTTTGGTTCATGAAATAATGCCATTTATCCCCTGTCCAGAATTGTAGTTTTGCAAAACTTGCACTAACAAGTTTGTGCTTTTCACAAACTAACCTCACCACCCTCTTATTCATCTAAAGAGACCACCATCTGGAGTTTTTGGCCACTCCAAGACCTGCCTAAGTGCCCTTAGCATTTTGTCAAACACCTTATGGGCATGATCAGTTTTGACATGGGTTTGTGTTTGCTCGATGAACTTGATCCCCTGACCAAACCAGCCTGTCCAATGGTGTTTCCCTAGCCTATAGCCCCACCCTGCTAACCCTCTTGCGGTTTGGATCCCCCAGCATGCCATGGCATTTCGTCGAGCACGTTTCGTGCATGCTCTGGGCGCGAGCAGAGCACGCATTTTGCACGTGCCGTGCCGAGACGACGCGTCGCGCCCCTGGCCTTGCCCGCTCTGCAGAGCCACGCCACTCGCTCCCTTCCCACCACAACACGCCAAGAGCCCTCGCCACGTCCCCGGCAGGCCAGGAGCTAGCCGCCACGGCCGCCCGACAGCCCCTGCTCATGTCGGCGCCGCCAAGCCTCTCCCGCTCGCCAGCTCGCCCCTGGAGCAGTGCCCGCTCGTCCGCTAGCTCCTGCCGCCATCCCCAGCCCCGCCACATTGCCCTGCAAGCTACAGAACGTCGGTCACCGGCAGCCTTATCCGCCGCCGCGGAACCGACCCTGTCGCGCTATAAAAGGAGGCCCCCGGGCGCGCCCGAGCACTCAGGCGACCTCAGGCCACCCCCATGGCACCCCCACAGCCAGCAATCGTCGGGGGAAAGCCGCCTTCCCCAACTTCGGCCGGTTTGGCCGCCACCGTGTCCTAGCTCCATTCACCGCAACCAGAGCCCCTCCCGTCCATCCAACGCCACCAAATGACTCCACTTCGACTTGCGGAGCCGCCCAGCTACTCAAACCCGACCGGGAGCCATCGTAGTTCAAACGCCCAAAACTCCCGAAGCCACCGGCCGCAGCGAAGCTCGCCGCCGGCGATTCCCTCCACCCCCGACGACCCTACAACCACCAGGAGGGCCGCCTAGGAGTGGCGGATCCATCCCTGCATTCAGATGCCCGCGAAGAACCGCCGTTCGTCGGTGACAATCGCCGGATGTATCGCCTCCTCTCGGGGCAGAGGAAGAAGAGGGAGGTCGACTAGTCAAACCTGACCAGTAGGTCCCCCGGGCCCACTGTTAGTGACTCACGCGCCAGCCACGCTGGATAAGTGGAGGCGTAAAGGCTCAAGTACGTCTTCTCTGTGCGAAAGCGTAACCCCGTTCGAAGCGTTTTCTTTTCTGTTTTATTTAAATAACAGATTTGACCAGAACTTTGACTATCTATAACTCTTTGAATATAACTCCAAATGAATTGATTCTTTTTCCTACATCTCTCAAATTATGTCTAGTTTATTTTAAGATTTATTTGAAAATTTTCCAAACAACGTTTTTGTACTGTTTTTGAAATATGTGTTATTTGCATATTTTTGAAAATAGGATTTTTGGAGAAAGGAAGAAAACTTTCAAAAGTTTTGGAGAACACCCCACCTCTCCACACCTTTAAGGCAAGCATTCTGAACCCCGGAATAATATTTTTGGTGTGTTAGTTGACACGTTTATAACACCACTTATATCGGAGAACTTGTTATTTCATGTGATATGATCATTTGCATGAATGCAAATTAGTGATTTCCTTGCTGTTGGAAATGAATATACTTGTGATGGTAATCATCCTCATGTGCCTTGCATGCATGCCGGAAAGAAATTCGGGAAAGCCTCTGCCTTGGGTAGGCGTGAGCTTATCGCCAGTCTTCGTCGGGACGGTTATGTCCGGTATGGCATGGTAAGGTATATTGAGTGGTGATTTTGTTGGTTGAAATATATTTGTTATACATGTCATGCAGGGAATTTATGAACCTCCTGAGTCGACCGTAGACCGAGTCTTGTTCCAGTAACCCCCATACTTGCCTCGTACTACCACTTGTCTCTGCCGCAGGTAGGGTACGGTTCAGTAAGTTGTCAACCCCTTTCCAGCACACATCGTACAGAGAGGCCATGGTGGAAGATGTCGGTTGTAGCCGGTAGGCATACCACCTGGTCAGGGGGCATGGGTGTTTCCGGTTGGGACCGAGAGGGGAGGCCACCCCTTAGAGCGTGCGGTATAAATTTGATCCCATGCTACGCGAGGTTGTAGCCTCCCCACTTAGAGTTTTGCTTAACAAGTGTCGTGGGTGATTCCAAACACCAATGAGTTAAGCTGGTGTGTGCAAGTTAGGCGTGTTTTCAACTAAAAGGCCGTAGACGGAATTAGTCCCGATGGTCTAAAGGAATCCGTTACTCGTGGGTAAAGAGTACACCCTCTGCAGAGATTAAACCTATTCGAATAGCCGTGTCCATGGTTAAGGATTACAGTCTGGGATGGATCAAGTGTTGGTCTTAGTGTCGGTCTTCGGAGGAGATATTGTTAAACCAAACTTGGATACCGACTAGTTACTTGTGAGGACCATGATTATTATTTTGTGATGGACTAACAGTTGCATTATCTGTATTATCGAGTATCCCTGGGACGGTTCTACCTCCTGGATATTCATTGTGATTATTTATTTTATAAGCCCTTTACGTGGTGTCGCTGAGACACCCGACTGTGGCATTTCTCTTATAAGCCCTTTATGTGGTGTCGCTCAGACGCCCGACTGTGGCATTTCTTTTGAAGCCCTTTATGTGGTGTCGCTCAGACGCCCGACTGTGGCATTTCTTTTGAAGCCCTTTATGTGGTGTCGCTCAG
>NC_041386.1:632765784-632773341 GCF_002162155.2 Triticum dicoccoides
CTTTTAAAGCCCTTTATGTGGTGTCGCTTAGATGCCCGACTGTGGCATTTCTTTTAAAGCCCTTTATGTGGTGTCGCTCAGACGCCCGACTGTGGCATTTCTTTTAAAGCCCTTTTTGTGGTGTTGCTCAGACGCCCGACTGTGGCATTTCTTTTAAAGCCCTTTATGTGGTGTCGCTCAGACGCCCGCCTGTGGCATTTCTTTTAAAGCCCTTTATGTGGTGTCGCTCAGACGCCCGACTGCGGCATTTTACTCCCACTCTATTACCGCTTATTCATGTTGCATGAAAATAACCTGCTTGCATGCATAAAAGATGTTTTATTTATGACTGACGATGTGATCATAGAATTTTTTTAGTGCATGATTATCAATTATATTATCCCAGTGTTCGTAATGTTTGCGAGTACATTCAAAGTACTCACTGGCTTGTCCCTGGCTATCGTCTTGGCCAGATTTCTGCATGGAGAGGAGCGTTGTGGTGACAGCCCCGGAAACTAAGCAACGGTGATAGCGGCCTCGCGAAGATAGGAGTTGACCTGGTCAGCTGTTCCTGTGGGAAATGGAGTCCCATAGACACTGATGTCTCACAAACCGCTTCCGCCATCAACCACTAGAAACCAATTGTTGTACTCACAGGCTAGAATGGTCTTGTACTACATATGTTGTATTTTGCTTGGAATTTCTGTATCAAGTTGGTGCCTCATCAGCTAACAGTTATCCTGGGGCTGGTGAGTACAACGGCCATTTTCTGGAATTTAATACCCGGAAAACCGGTCGTGACAGACTTGGTATCAGAGCCAGGCTGACCATTGGCTAATCCTATCTTAGCCGAGTCTATAAACTTAGGCAAACCAACCCACCAAACCATAACCAAACCCCAGCCAAGCTTCTCGTGCAAGATAGCCACACAGTGACCCAACACCTTTTGGCAGTCGGTGCCCAGCCTATCAACCTAACCTGTCGCTCATGCGCCAGTGATCGAATCTTAAATAGTCCTTTCTCGCAAGCGTGCGAAGGAAGACTCCATCCCCTTTTCCTATAAAAAGGGGCACGCTAGCCCCAACACAGCACAGCACAGCCTCTACCCCAAACCAAGCTACAATGCCTGGCCCTGTTGTGCACAATGAGACCAGGGCAACCAACCTTGGAGGCTTTGTGACCATACTCGCAAACCTCACCCGTCGTGCCTATGCGTTAGAAGAGCCCCCAGAATATGTTGTGTACCAAGGACCCATGAGCGGTGAGAACCGTCAATTCTGGGCCACTGTACACATCTACGGTAGGGGTCTAGAGCCCGAGCGCCCCTACAGGTTCACCGGAAGGACAACTTCCTTTGAACCTCAAGCCATCCAACTAGCTGCTCGAGAGGCTATAGTTCATCTCCGGCACTTGTCGCCCAGAGTTAACTATCGCTCGTTCCACTACTATCCGAAACGTGAAGGGTATGGTAGACCACCCCAAGTTGCCAACGGAGATCACGAGACAGATCCCGCATTATTGCACCTAGTGCGCTATGTAAGTGCACTAGAGGAACTGTGTGATCAAATCACTATTGATCTAATCGCAGCTCGTGGAGAGCTAGTTCGTCGAGCCCCGGCAAGAGAAGAGAACGAGCCCAATGCCGACAACCCAGTCGTGCTGTTTGGACACCCGATCGAGTCCCTGAGGCCTGCCCCAGCCATCGGCCAAGGTGCTGCGATAACCCCAGAGGTGCTTCGTCGCATATTGGGAGCACACTCCAACGGAATTGTGGCCAACAATCCCCGAGATGGTCCTCATCGCTACCCCGAGCCTGCAGCCCCTCAACCCACTCCAGCTAATTCCGACGACGAGACCCGTGGAGGAGCCTCAAGGCACGCCCGCTTGGATGTAAACAAGGTAGACTAAGTCACCCGAGTCGTATCGAGTCCCAGTGTACCCTCGCTTTGTAATCATGTGGCCTTGTAATTAAATGCCGCCTGTTGTCGTGCCTCTGTTTTAATAGTAGCCTTCCCTGGATACGCCTGTATGCAGTATAAGATTTCTATCCCAGACACAGTTACCAACAATCACCCCGTCAACCCCATAGTAACACATCACTATAGTGAAATGTGTGAATCTGTGGCTTGACCCCGACCCTTGGAACAGAGCTGAAATTTTTTTTACCCTTCACCTCGGTAAAAATGACCCAGCTCCGATGCTATAAAAAGGCCACCGCGTGACCTTACCAAGCACCTCTCACCTTGTGCACCACCATCGCAACCATTTCCTAGCCATGCCGAGCCCTAGCATTTATCTGAGAACCCCAGATGCAACCCCGGGTAGTTTTGTCAAAATATTGCGGGATTTTACCTGCAGTACCATGGGCGCTACCCAGCCACCCCAGTACGAGCTGTTCAAATCAAGGATTACCCCTTCCACCTCGAGATATTGGGCAGCAGTACACATCCCTCCCGTAAACTCAAACCAAGACCCGACGGAGGTCTCCTTCGTGGAGAAATCTATGCCAACCCCACATATGGCCATAGAAGTTGTTGCATACGAAGCGCTTGGTCGCCTTCGATTTGCGGTACCCTATGCCAGCGAACGAGGGTATTATTACTTCCCAAGCCGTGCAGCACCCGGAGGAGTGACATCTTTTCCCGGTGGACGAATTGAGAGAGATCCAGTCCTGGCCAACCTTGTCCAGTACGTCATCGCTCAAGAGCGTTTAACCCAATGGGTGATGGGTTATCTCTAGAGCCTCGCAGATTTAAATCCTCAGATCGCCATCGGCAGAGCACTAAGGCCCGACTAGGAGAGACACATGCATCGACTGGTCAATCCACTTCCCCCGATAGAAGAGGAGTGTATCCCAGGACCGGAGACGTTTTCTAGGGACCCCGTCCAGTTACCATTCCCATTTTAGACGTTGCTGCGGTGTTCATTATTGCAACATTTATTTATGTGTGTGACTTATGCGTGATACCCTGAGTTTGTACGACGAGTCAATTATTTGGCTTCTACTAATGTGTGTAGTTTTTGTTGTGGTTTATGCCCCTTTAAATTAACTGTTTTTCCCTCGTAAAATCCTGGAGTGAGATTTCTTTTCCCTGAGTTGCTACATCTGCACCTTCTCACGGCGTGGATTAATTAATTTCTCGCAACACCACGGCAGCAGACTCACAACCATGATCATGCGAACACATACACTGTTTGCAAAACTTTGCAACGGTGTTACATCCAGCTAATCACCCCCTAACAACAGTTAGCACCCGGCACACCCCATCTACTCGTCGTGATCACCACCACCGCGGAGGGCCAACACCCGAGCAGCAGCGTCGCGACGATCGTCGAGGATCATCACGCACAGGAGCACGGAGAGCCCCAGAAGTGTTGCCAGCCCTCCGCATATCAGGATCGCAAACCAGTCCGGCATCGCCCCCGCCATTAGAGCCTAACCCGAGCTTTTGTAAGCAGTAATGGAGGAAGAAGGAGGAGGAGGAGTGAGGCCAGGTATGAGGAAGAAGAGAGGGGCACCCCGGTCGTTTTATAGCTCGAGCTCGGTGTACGGTGGGCGAAGTCCACCAACGCCGCTCGTCGCTGATCGCCGGTGTTTGGAGACGAATCCGCGAGCAGTGTCGACAGCGCGCTGGCCCGCGAGGTGAGTGCACGCTGCACCGACAGCTAGCACGCCGCGCACTACCGCGGTACGGCCTAGATGCCCTACGCGCTAGACATCGCCGGTGGAGAAAGCGCGGGAAAGCGCGCGGGAGAGAGGAAGAAGAGAGAACCAGAGGGAGAAGAAGAGGCTGACAGTGGGCCCCGGGTCCACCTGTCGGCCAGAGAGAGCACTATGCTCTCGGGTACGACCAACATATATTTAAATTTAGAAGTTATTCTAAATTTATATCCAGCGTAGAAATCTCAGGTTTTGTCCCGAACCGTAGATTTTTCCACGCAGCACCAGTATCCACACTGTGGTTTTGCACCACTTATTGCCCTCTCACTGTAGCCACATTTTTATTGCGTATAGCTTTTCTTAAAACAACTTTGAACAAATCTCGAGGACGAGATTTTTCTTAAGGGGGGTAGTGTTATGACACCCCAAAATTTTGGCCTTGTTTTGTTAAATTAAATTTTTTGCCAGAAATTAAAACTTTGATTTTTTTGGACTCCCTTTTGATTTTTTGAAACATTTCCTTTCTTATTATCATGGAGTTGTTCCCTAAAGTGAAAACCCTTCAAATATGTTATTGGACTTGTTTAACCTCTCAAGAAAAACTTTTCTTTTATCAGTATAACTAATTACCTAATTAAATTGCTTGATCTTTATTTTCTTGAAAAATGGTTTTCCAAGGTTATATGGCCATAATTGAACTACAACCATTTGATAAATTCACCTAAAATTCCAACCAAAATTTGGAGATGTCATGTGATGTTTTTAAATCACTTTTATACAAAAATATCTTTTATTCATGTAATATTTTGAGCTCTGCATCCATTTTTCTTCTCTGGTCCGGAGTGCAATTTTGCACTACAACCCATTTAAATATTTCTCTCTGGCCTCCACCAAAATTAGGGGATGTTGGTAGTAGCATATGATTCAACATTATGCAAAAACCTAGTGCTGTTCTTTGAAAATTTTGAGTGAATCAACCTCTTTTCCATTCTGGTCCAGCCTTGTGATTTCTACTGCAACCCTATTTATTTTTGCTCCAGTAACCTTGTGCCTTCTCCTACTTGTAGACAGCCCTACCAAACCCCTAAGTCCAGGAGCATGCACCCATTGGCATATTTTTGGTTCATGAAATAATGCCATTTATCCCCTGTCCAGAATTGTAGTTTTGCAAAACTTGCACTAACAAGTTTGTGCTTTTCACAAACTAACCTCACCACCCTCTTATTCATCTAAAGAGACCACCATCTGGAGTTTTTGGCCACTCCAAGACCTGCCTAAGTGCCCTTAGCATTTTGTCAAACACCTTATGGGCATGATCAGTTTTGACATGGGTTTGTGTTTACTCTATGAACTTGATCCCCTAACCAAACGAGCCTTTCCAATGGTGTTTCCCTAGCCTATAGCCCCACCAGGCTAACCCTCTTGCGGTTTGGAACCCCCAGCATGCCATGGCATTTCGTCGAGCACGTTTCGTGCATGCTCTGGGCGCGAGCAGAGCACGCATTTTGCACGTTCCGTGCCGAGCCGACGCGTCGCGCCCCTGGCCTTGCCCGCTCTGCAGAGCCACGCCACTCGCTCCCTTCCCACCACAACACGCCAAGAGCCCTCGCCACGTCCCCGGCAGGCCAGGAGCTAGCCGCCAAGGCCGCCCGATAGCCCCTGCTCATGTCGGCGCCGCCAAGCCTCTCCCGCTCGCCAGCTCTCCCCTGGAGCAGTGCCCGCTCGTCCGCTAGCTCCTGCCGCCATCCCCAGCCCCGTCACATTGCCCTGCAAGCTACAGAACGTCCGTCGCCGACAGCCTTATCCGCCGCCGCGGAACCGACCCCGTCGCGCTATAAAAGGAGGCCCCCGGGCTCGTCCGAGCACTCAGGCGACCTCAGGCCACCCCCATGGCACCCCCACAGCCAGCAATCGTCGGGGGAAAGCCGCCTTCCCCAACTTCGGCCGGTTCGACCGCCGCCGCGTCCCAGCTCCATTCACCGCAACCAGAGCCCCTCCCGTCTGTCCAACGCCACCAAATGACTCCACTTCAACTTGCGGAGCCGCCCAGCTACTCAAACCCGACCGGGAGCCACCGTAGTTCAAACGCCCAAAACTCCCGAAGCCACCGGCCGCCGCGAAGCTCGCCGTCGGCGATTCCCTCCACCCCCGACGACCCTACAACCACCGGGAGGGCCGCCTAGGAGTGGCGGATCCATCCCTGCATTCAGATGCCCGCGAAGAACCGCCGTTCGCCGGCGACGATCGCCGGATGTACCGCCTCCTCTCGGGGCAGAGGAAGAAGAGGGAGGTCGACTAGTCAAACCTGACTAGTGGGTCCCCCGGGCCCACTGTTAGTGACTCACGCGCCAGCCACGCTGGATAAGTGGAGGCGTAAAGGCTCAAGTACGTCTTCTCTGTGCGTAAGCGTAACCCCGTTCGAAGCGTTTTCTTTTCTATTTTATTTAAATAACAGATTTGACCAGAACTTTGACTATCTATAACTCTTTGAATATAACTACAAATGAATTGATTCTTTTCCCTACATCTCTCAAATTCTGTCTAGTTTATTTTAAGATTTATTTGAAAATTTTCCAAACAACTTTTTTGTACTGTTTTTGAAATATGTGTTATTTTCATATTTTTGAAAATAGGATTTTTGGAGAAAGGAAGAAAACTTTCAAAAGTTTTGGAGAACACCCCACCTCTCCACACCTTTAAGGCAAGCATTCTGAACCCCGGAATAATATTTTTGGTGTTTTAGTTGACACGTTTATAACACCACCTTATATCGGAGAACTTGTTATTTCATGTGATATGATCATTTGCATGAATGCAAATTAGTGATTTCCTTGCTGTTGGAAATGAATATACTTGTGATGGTAATCGTCCTCATGTGCCTTGCATGCATGCCGGAAAGAAATCCGGGAAAGCCTCTGCCTTGGCTAGGCGTGGGCTTATCGCCGGTCTTCGTCGGGATGGTTATGTCCGGTATAGCATGGTAAGGTATATTGAGTGGTGATTTTGTTGGTTGAAATATATTTTTTATACATGTCATGCAGGGAATTTATAAACCTCCTGAGTCGACTGTAGACCGAGTCTTGTTCCAGTAACCCCCATACTTGCCTCGTACTACCACTTGTCCCTGCCGCAGGTAGGGTACGATTCAGTAATTCGTCAACCCCTTTCCAGCACACACCATACAGAGAGGCCATGGTGGAAGATGTCGGTTGTAGCCGGTAGGCATACCACCTGGTCAGGGGGCATGGGTGTTTCCGGTTGGGACCGAGAGGGGAGGCCACCCCTTAGAGCGCGCGGTATAAATTTGATCCCATGCTACGCGAGGTTGTAGCCTCCCCACTTAGAGTTTTGCTTAACAAGTGTCGTGGGTGATTCCAGACACCGATGAGTTAAGCTGGTGTGTGCAAGTTAGGCGTGTTTTCAACTAAAAGGCCGTAGACGGAATTAGTCCCGATGGTCTAAAGGAATCCGTTACTCGTGGGTAAAGAGTACACCCTCTGCAGAGATTAAACATATTCGAATAGCCGTGTCCATGGTTAAGGATTACAGTCTGGGATGGGTCAAGTGTTGGTCTTAGTGTCGGTCTTTGGAGGAGATATTGTTAAACCAAACTTGGATACCGACTAGTTACTTGTGAGGACCATGATTATTATTTTGTGATGGACTAACCGTTGCATTATCTGTATTATCGAGTATCCCTGGGATGGTTCTACCTCCTAGATATTCATTGTGATTATTTATTTTATAAGCCCTTTACGTGGTGTCGCTGAGACGCCCGACTGTGGCATTTCTCTTATAAGCCCTTTATGTGGTGTCGCTCAGACGCCCGACTGTGGCATTTCTTTTGAAGCCCTTTATGTAGTGTCGCTCAGACGCCCGACTGTGGCATTTCTTTTGAAGCCCTTTATGTGGTGTCG
>NC_041386.1:632773655-632843961 GCF_002162155.2 Triticum dicoccoides
CGCTCAGACGCCCGACTGTGGCATTTCTTTTAAAGCCCTTTTTGTGGTGTCGCTCAGACGCCCGACTGTGGCATTTCTTTTAAAGCCCTTTATGTGGTGTCGCTCAGACGCCCGCCTGTGGCATTTCTTTTAAAGCCCTTTATGTGGTGTCGCTCAGACGCCCGACTGCGGCATTTTATGCCCACTCTATTACTGCTTATTCATGTTGCATGAAAATAACCTGCTTGCATGCATAAACGATGTTTTATTTATGGCTGAAGATGTGATCATAGAATTTTTCAGTGCATGATTATCAATTATATTATCCCAGTGTTCATAATGTTTGCGAGTACATTCAAAGTACTCACTGTCTTGTCCCTGGCTCTTGTCTTGGCCAGATTTCTGCATGGAGAGGAGCGTTGCGGTGACAGCCCCGGAAACTAAGCAACGGTGATAGCGGCCTCGCGAAGATAGGAGTTGACCTGGTCAGCTGTTCCTGTGGGAAATGGAGTCCCATAGACACTAATGTCTCACAAACCGCTTCCGCCATCAACCACTAGAAACCAATTGTTGTACTCATAGGCCAGAATGGTCTTGTACTACATATGTTGTATTTTGCTTGGAATTTCTGTATCAAGTTGGTGCCTCATCAGCTAACAGTTATCCTGGGGCTGGTGAGTACAACGGCCATTTTCTGGAATTTAATACCCAGAAAACCGGTCGTGACATTGATGCAATGAATTGTGGTTATTGCAGGCAAATTTGGGGCTAAGGAAAGAAGACGAGGAGGAACTTCTCTCTGGTCTGGTCGTTGGAACTTCAGTACAAGGTACGTAGCATCCCCATCTCCCTCCCTCTCTTTCTCTGCTTACAAATGCCGCTAAATTAAGGAATATTTGATGCAAATCCTAGCTGTGTAAGGAATTCAAGAGGGATTTGTATGAACAAGTCCAGTTTTTTAGTTAGTACCAAACAGAGAAGATGCTGTCCAGATTGGCCAATTTTGCTGCTACCACATGGATTTGTATCTATGCAACCATCTTCCTACTGTTTGTGTTGTTTGGATTGCAAGAAATTCAGCTTTGGGTGACCTGCACTTAGTTTAGTTTCTTTGAATAATCAACCATATTGTTTCTGTATTGTTTTGCTGCTGTATTGTTTCTCACCCATGATTGATCTACTTCCAGGTGAAGGTTTTCAAATGTTGAAGGAGGAGGACAATAGGAACTTCTGTGATGTCTTGTCATCTATTTTCTTTTCTTTGTTGTAGAATAGTTCTGTTTGGCACTTACTGGTTGGATGTAAAGATATGTACTGCTAGAATGAATGCATGTAACTATATTTTGGGCTCCTATAATATTTCATGTTGCTTTGAAAATGTATCGGAACTGGGCTAGGCCCAAGATAACTTGTAGTGTGATGTGTTGTAATGTCAATGGCATAATAAAAGAAGTTGGATTGGATCAATTATTTCGGCCCAGCCCAAGATATATTGAACAATTATTTTTGAGGGGAAAACTTGAGAGGCCCAGCAAAGAAATGGCCCAGAAATAACAAGACCAAAAAAATCTATCAAAAGGGATAGGCAAAGAAATTTAAAAGGCCGAATTACTAGGCCAGGCCCATGTAGCTAGTGAAAATTAACAGAAATAAATATATATTGAAAAGGCCGAATTGTTGGGCTAGGCCCATGTAGAAAATCGAATTGGACCGGGCTGAATCTTGTGCCACGTCAGATTGACACGCTGGATGCCTACGTGGCCTGGGGAGGTTGCTAGTGACCAAAACGCCACAGTAGACGTATTTTGGTCATAAACGTTTGCGACCATTCCAGAAGAAAGGTCGCTATAGTCAGTTTACGACGCCCAGCTTTTGACCTTATGTTTTTGGTCACAAAAAGGTCATAAATGGAAATTTGTGACCTTACAGTGACCAATAGTGGTGGTCATAAGTTGACATATTTCTTGTAGTGATTGGTTTTGGGGCCACTACAATCTTTGTCTGTGGAAGTCGCTACCGCCGGCTGAGAAAGACAGGCAAGTGGCGTTCGAGAAGGAGATGGTGGAGGAGGAAGCCAGGTACCAGGCGGCCTGTGAAGCCCGTGATGCCGCCAGGAAAAAGGAGAAGACAGAGCTTTGGGGGCGGGCGCATCGTCGTGCAGAGGAGGTGTATGAAGACGGGTACTTCACGAGGAAGGTCAAAGGCGCTAGGCGCCTCTTCGCTGCGTGGAGGTGGGCTGATAAACTCCAGCGTGCCACCGACGAGGATCTCCGGTGGGCGCCGAATGAAATGGCAAGATCGTTCGCGCTCGTCCACCAACAAGAGGCAGATCGGTACGTCAAGTGCTGTGAGGCGGAGGAGGCAGAGTACTGCCTCCATGCTGGGAAGGCGCCGCGCACCAGGGAGCTGCTGGCGAGGGGCTGCCGGAATACTGGCCCAGGAGGGATTATTAGTTTTAGTATTGTTCGTTTTCAATTTTATGCATTATACCTAGTAGTTAAGTATCATCATGTACATTTGATAATATTATATATATTCTATGATGAACTAATGAACAATTTATATATATATATATTATGAATTCTATTTTCTATCTATTTCTGTATACTAATTTGAATCTAGCTATTATCATCCACATATACAGAATGGAAAGCGTATATACACACATTGAAACTGAGCAATAAATAGAGCAATACTATGATTGTTGTGAATACATAGCTATCCACGTCGAAATGACTCAAGAAAATAAAACGCGTCCATGAGACCATGACCAGCAGCCCTTGCCTATGGTAGCTCTTGGCTCTACCTGAAATCATGCAGGCGTACGTCCAAGCGGTCAACACGCTCGCGGTACATCTGAAGCGCGATCTCGAGCTCCAAGTTTGCTATTTCATCGGAGATCACCAGCTCGAGTATGCGATGTCCATGTTCCTCTACTACACCTAGGTGGACACCTGGGCCAAGGAGGCGGTCAAGCCTACCAACCAGCGCGTTGGCATCGAGCGGGCCGCGAACAAGGTGAACAGCGTGACCCATGCGAACGGCGCGACGGGCGTCCGGTGCAAGTACTACGCGGCTGGCCTCTGGTGCAAGTACGACACAGAGGACCTCTGCCCCCTCCTGGCGAGGAATGGGGGTACTGACGGGACGTGTACCCAGCTGCGACGCCCTGTCGACAGCAGGCAAACGCCGATGGATCCGCTCTTGCTGTGCGGCGCGCCGCGCCTGTAGCTCTACGGCGCTCCAACGGTCTTATCGTGTGGCGAGCCACAGCCTATCGGTGCGGACGTGCCTAGCTTGATCTGCGGCGCACCATCGATCATGTTGTGCGGCGAGCTGCAACCTCTCGGCACTGACATGCCTATCTTGATCCGCGGCGCTGAAGCACCATGCGCCAAGGGTCTGCTCAACCCTGGCGACGACGTGCATCACGACATCGTCCATCGTGTTGCCGGGGAGCGCCTCAGCCTCGACGGGCCGTGGCGCCTGCTCGTTTTACTTGTCGACGAGGTTGATGGTAGAGGTGGCGCTTTGGTGGGTTGGCATGCTTGGAAAAGGTGGATGTGCTACAGGCTGCGCTTGTTGCCTGCGTGCGTCATGCGTCACCAAGGTTTATGCATAATATCGGTAGGTGGCAGGAAACCGGTGAGGAAATGCCGGGAAATGGTGGCGTGTTCATAAAATGCCATAAATTAATGGAAACTTATAATAGAAGGAACATCGAGCTAGCATAAGAAGTAGATGATGATCAGATGATCGTTTATCCTAGTTAATTATGCATGTAATAGTTTACTTTGGTGTGTGGAAATGTCATGTGTGCACTAGCCACATACTAGCCACGTATGTAATTGGATGTTTGCCGCGTATTACACACATCTTGTTTATGTAAAACGTTTGTGTTCTCTTGGCTCAACACAAACAGTTTATCGCAATGGACTGTATGCCCTCCATTGCACACACCTTGATCTGGTTGAACCGTTTCTGTTGCATTTCCTAATCGAAAACTGTTCATCCGAGTGAACCGTATGTCGTATATTGCACACACCTTGATCTGGCTGACCGTTTCTTTTGTGTTGCCTTATCACAAACAGTTCATCCGAGTGAACTGTAAGCTGTATATCGCACACGCCTTCATCTGGCTACCCATTTCTTTTGTTCTGCCTCATCGCAAACAGTTAATTGAACTAAACCGTATTCCCTGCATTGCACATGCAACTAAAATCTGAACCATGTTTGATGCATCCATCATCGCAAACCTTTTGCACCCTTTTGACGGGTTTTTTACACCATCATTTGTGATTAATGCATCGCACATAGTTTCGTCAAAGGGTCTCTGATCATAGTGTCGCGTTAGCAGCAACCTGCAGTAGTGATTGCAGCATGCTCACACAAAAAAATTGCAAGTGATATATGTTTCAAACATGCACTACCAATTCTAGCATCTATCACACAATTGGCGATGGCTAGTCTTTTTTATATGAGTATGTTGACTTAGGAGCCAAATGAGAACATTTGATCATAGGCCATACTCATCGTTTAAGCACAAGTGGGGTTACCACTCTTACATAAAGCATTAATGTGTTCACATCATTTGAGTTGCTTTAACTCAAGTCTTAGAGCAAAGCTCCCCCTAGATGTGAGAACTCCCTAAAGGTTCGACACTAACCTTGGGTTTAGTCGTAGAAGACTTCATGTAGATGTTGAAGATGTGGATGCTCTAGGTTGATAAAGATTATCAAGAGTTGGGAACAATCGTCCTTTGGATTTGGGCACTTTAAATACCTACATGGGTTAGTCCCACAAAGAACAAACAGCAAGGATATTCATGGACATAGAGTGAAATGCACAAGAAATGATTTCCATGAATGAATTGATTACCTTGTCCCTTGACTTATGATACGTCCATTTTGCATCATGCTTTTATATTGATATTTATTGCATTATGGGATGTTACTACATATTATGTCACAATACTTATGCCTATTCTCTCTTATTTTACAAGGTTTACATAAGGAGGGAGAATGTCGGCAGCTGGAATTCTGGGCTGGAAAAGGAGCAAATATTAGAGACCTATTCTGCACAACTCCAAAAGTCCTGAAACTCCACGGAAGTCATTTTTTGAAATAATAAAAAATATTGAGCGGAAGAAGTACACCAGAGGGGGAACCACCCGGCCACGAGGGTGGGGGCGCGCCCTACCCCCCAGGGCGCGCCCTCCAGCCTCATGGGCCCACTGTTGGCTCTCCGATGGCCATCTTCTGCTATATGAGTGAAGGAAATATGCCCTAGAGGCAATAATAAAGTTATTATTTATTTCCTTATATCATGATAAATGTTTATTATTCATGCTAGAATTGTATTAACCGGAAACATAATACATGTGTGAATACATAGACAAACAGAGTGTCACTAGTATGCCTCTACTTGACTAGCTCGTTAATCAAAGATGGTTATGTTTCCTAACCATGGACAAAGAGTTGTTATTTGATTAACGGGATCACATCATTAGGTGAATGATCTGATTGACATGACCCATTCCATTAGCTTAGCACCCGATCGTTTAGTATGTTGCTATTGCTTTCTTCATGACTTATACATGTTCCTATGACTATGAGATTATGCAACTCCTGTTTACCGCAGGAACACTTTGTGTGCTACCAAACGTCACAACGTAACTGGGTGATTATAAAGGTGCTCTACAGGTGTCTCCAAAGGTACATGTTGGGTTGGCGTATTTCGAGATTAAGATTTGTCACTCCAATTGTCGGAGAGGTATCTCTGGGCCCTCTCGGTAATGCACATCACATAAGCCTTGCAAGCATTGCAACTAATGAGTTAGTTGTGAGATGATGTATTATGGAACGAGTAAAGAGAATTGCCAGTAACGAGATTGAACTAGGTATTGAGATACCGACGATCGAATCTCGGGCAAGTAACATACCGATGACAAAGGGAACAACGTATGTTGTTATGCGGTCTGACTGATAAAAGATCTTTGTAGAATATGTAGGAGCCAATATGAGCATCCAGGTTCCGCTATTGGTTATTGACCGGAGACGTGTCTCGGTCATGTCTACATTGTTCTCGAACCCGTAGGGTCCGCACGCTTAAGGTTTTGATGACAGTTATATTATGAGTTTTGATGTACCGAAGGAGTTCGGAGTCCCGGATGAGATCGGGGACATGACGAGGAGTCTCGAAATGGTCGAGACGTAAAAATCGATATATTGGACGACTATATTCGGACATCATAAAGGTTCCGAGTGATTCGAGTATTTTTCGGAGTACCGGAGAGTTACGGGAATTCGCCGGGAGAAGTATTGGGCCTTATTGGGCCATACGGGAAAGAGAGAGGGGCTGCCTAGGGCAGGCCGCGCGCCCCCCAAGGCCTAGTCCGAATTGGACTAGGGGGAGGGGCTGCGCCCCTTCCTTGTTTCCTACTCCTACTACATGGAAGGACTCCTAGTTGGACTAGGAAAGGGGGAATCCTACTCCCGGTGGGAGTAGGACTCCCCTAGGGCGCGCCTTAGAGAGGGCCGACCCTCCCCTCCTCCACTCCATTTTATACGGGGGTAGGGGGCACCCCATAGATACACAAGTTGATCCACGTGATCATATTCTTAGCCGTGTGCGGTGCCCCCTTCCACCATAGTCCTCGATAATATTGTAGCAGTGCTTAGGCAAAGCCCTGCGACATTAGTACATCAAGATCGTCACCACGCCGTCGTGCTGACGGAACTCTTCCCCGACACTTTGCTGGATCGGAGTCCGGGGATCGTCATCGAGCTGAATGTGTGCTAGAACTCAGAGGTGTCGTAGTTTCGGTGCTTGATCGGTCGGGCCGTGAAGATGTACGACTACATCAACCAAGTTAACGCTTCCGTTGTCGATCTACAAGGGTACGTAGATCACACTCTCCCCTCTCGTTGCTATGCATCACCATGATCTTGCGTGTGTGTAGGAATTTTTTTGAAATTACTACGTTCCCCAACAATGAGGTCTTTCGTCAAGGAAAAAATCATAAGCAACCTTTCGGGACGAAACTCCGCCGCCACGAGGCGGAACCTTGGCGGAACCAATATAGGGCTCCGGTAGAGCTGTTCTGCCGGGGACACTTCCCTCCGAGAGGGGGAAATCATTGCCATCGTCATCACCAACGCTCCTCTCATCGGGAGAGGGCAATCTCCATCAACATCTTCACCAGCACCATCTCCTCTCAAAACCCTAGTTCATCTCTTGTATCCAATTCTTGTCTCCAAGTCCGGGATTGGTACTAGTAGGTTGCTAGTAGTGTTGATTACTCCTTGTAGTTGATGCTAGTTGGTTTATTTGGTGGAAGATCATATGTTCAGATCCTTTATGCATATTAATACCCCTCTGATTATGAACATGAATATGCTTTGTGAGTAGTTACGTTTGTTCCCGAGGACATGGGATAAGTCTTGCTATTAGTAGTCATGTGAATTTGGTATTCGTTCGATATTTTGATGAGATGTATGTTGTCTAGCCTCTAGTGGTGTTATGTGAATGTCGACTACATAACACTTCACCATTATTTGGGCCTAAAGAAGGCATTGGGAAGTAATAAGTAGATGATGGGTTGCTAGAGTGACAGAAGCTTAAACCCTAGTTTATGCGTTGCTTCGTAAGGGGCTGATTTGGATCCATATGTTTCATGCTATGGTTAGGTTTACCTTAATACTTTTGTTGTAGTTGCGGATGCTTGCAATAGAGGTTAATCATAAGTGGGATGCTTGTTCAAGTAAGAAGAGCACCCAATCACCGGTCCACCCACATATCAAATTATCAAAGTACCGAACGCGAATCATATGAACGTGATGATATTCCCATGTGTCCTCGGGAGCGCTTTTCCTTATATAAGAGTTTGTCCAGGCTTGTCCTTTGCTACAAAAAGGATTGGGCCACCTTGCTGCACTTTATTTACTTTTGTTACTTGTTGCTCGTTACAAATTATCTTATCACAAACTGTCTGTTACCACTTATTTCAGTACTTCCAGAGAATACCTTGCTGAAAACCGCTTATCACTTCCTTATGCTCCTCGTTGGGTTCGACACTCTTACTTATCGAAAGGACTACGATAGATCCCCTATACTTGTGGGTCATCAAGACTCTTTTCTGGCGCCGTTGCCAGGGAGTGAAGCGCCTTTGGTAGGTGGAATTTGGTAAGGAAAAATTTATATAGTGTGCTGAAATTTACTGCTACTTGTTACTATGGAAAGTAATCCTCTAAGGGGCTTGTTCGGGGTATCTTCACCCTGACCAGTAGAGCAAAGAGTTGCTCCTCAACCTACTGAACCTACTCCAAATGAAAATGTTCCCTTTGAAGTTCCTTCGGGTATGTTAGAAAAACTGCTAGATAATCCTTTTGTAGGAGATGGAACAAAGCATCCTGATGAGCACCTAATATATGTGGATGAAGTTTGTGGATTATTTAAGCTTTCAGGTATACCCGATGATGTTGTTAAGAAGAAGGTATTCCCTTTATCTTTGAAGGGAGATGCATCGACATGGTATAGGCTATGCGATGACACGGTATCATGGAACTATAAACGAATGAAATTGGAATTTCATCAGAAGTATTATCCTATGCATCTTGTTCATCGTGATCGCAATTATATATATAATTTTTGGCCTCGCGAAGGAGAAAGCATCGCTCAAGCTTGGGGGAGGCTTAAATCAATGTTATATTCATGCCCCAATCATGAGCTCTCAAGAGAAGTACTTCTTCAAAAAAATATGCTCGGCTTTCTCATAATAATCAATCCATGCTCGATAATTCTTGTGTTGGCTCTTTTATGATGAAGACTATTGAATTCAAATGGAATTTATTGGATAGAATTAAACACAACTCTGAAGATTGGGATCTCGACGAAGGTAAGGAGTCAGGTATGACACTTAAGTTTTATTGTGTTAAATCTTTTATGGATACCGATGGTTAACGTAAGTTTAGCACTAAATATGGACTTGACTCTGAGATAGTAGCTTCTTTCTGTGAATCTTTCGCTACTTATGTTGATCTCCCCAAGGAGAAGTGGTTTAAATATCATCCTCCCATAGAAGTAAAAGTAGTTGCACCTACTAAAGTTGAAGAAAAGACTGTCACTTATAATGATCCTATTGTTCCTACTTCTTATGTTGACAAACCACCTTTCCCTGTTAGAATAAAGGATCATGCCAAAGCTTCAACTGTGGTTCGTAAAAGCAATATTAGAACTTATACACCTCCTGAGCAAATTAAAGTTGAACCTAATATTGCTATTGTTAAAGATCTCTTGGCTGATAATATTGATGGGCATGTTATTCATTTCTGCAGTGAAACTGCTAGAATTGCCAAACCTTGTGCTAAAGATAAACATAGACCTGTGGTAGGCGTTCTTGTTATTTCTGTTAAAATAGGAGATCACTATTACCATGTCTTATGTGATATGGGTGCTAGTGCTAGTGTTATACCGCATACTTTATACGAAGAAATTAAGCATGAAATTGCACCTGCTGAGTTAGAAGATATTGATATTACAATTAAACTTGCCAATAGAGATACTATATCAGCAATGGGAATTGTTAGAGATGTTGAAGTCTTGTGTGGGAAAACTAAATATCCTGCTGATTTTCTTGTTCTTGGTTCCCCACAAGATAGCTTTTGTCCCATTATATTTGGTAGACCCTTCTTGAACACCATTAATGATAGAATAGACTGCGAAAGGAATGTTGTTACTATTGGTTTGGGTGATATGTCTCATGAGTTTAATTTCTCTAAATTTAGTAGACAACACCGTGAAGAAGAATTGCCTAGTAAGGATGAAATTAGTGGTCTTGCTTCTATTGCCGTACCTCCTAGTGATCCTTTAGAACAATATTTGTTAGACCATGAAAATGATATGTTTATGAATGAAAGAAGGGAAATAGAAGAAGTATTCTTTAAATAGGAACCTATTCTAAAACACAATTTTCCTGTCGAAATCCTAGGGCATCCCCCTCCACCCAAGGGTGATCCCGTGTTTGAGCTTAAACCGTTGCCTGATACTCTTAAATATGCTTATCTTGGTGAAAAGAAGATATATCATTTTATTATTAGTGCTAACCTTTCAGAGCATGAAGAAGAGAGATTATTGAAAACTCTGAAGAAACACCGTGCTGCTATTGGATATACTCTTGATGATCTTAAGGGCATTAGTCCCACTCTATGTCAACATAAAATAAATTTGGAAGAAGATGCCAAACCAGTCCGTGATCATCAATGAAGGCTGAATCGTAAGATGAAAGAAGTGGTAAGAAAAGAAATACTAAAGCTTCTAGAGGCAGGTATAATTTATCCCATTGCTGATAGTCAGTGGGTAAGTCCTGACCATTGTGTCCCTAAAAAGGGAGGTATTACTGTTGTTCCTAATGATAAAGATGAATTGATTCTGCAAAGAATTATTACGGGTTATAGGATGGTAATTGATTTCTGCAAATTAAATAATGCTACTAAGAATGATCATTACCCCTTACCTTTTATCGATCAAATGCTAGAAAGATTATGCAAACATACACATTATTGCTTTCTAGATGGTTATTCTGGTTTCTCTCAGATACCTGTGTCAGCTAATGATCAATCAAAGACTACTTTTACCTGCCCTTTTGGTACTTTTGCTTATAGACGTATGCCTTTTGGTTTACGTAATGCACCTGCTACCTTTCAAAGATGCATGATGGCTATATTCTCTGACTTTTGTGAAAAGATTTGTGAGGTTTTCATGGATGACTTTTCCGTCTATGGATCCTCTTTTGATGATTGCTTGAGCAACCTTGATCGAGTTATGCAGAGATGTGAAGAAACTAATCTTGTCTTGAATTGGGAAAAGTGCCACTTTATGGTTAATGAAGGTATTGTCTTGGGGAATAAAGCTTCTGAAAGAGGTATTGAAGTTGATAAGGCCAAGGTCGATGCTATTGAAAAGATGCGATGTACCTAGGACATCAAAGGTATAAGAAGTTTCCTTGGTCATGCCGGATTTTATAGGAGGTTCATTAAGGACTTCTCCAAAATTTCTTGGCCTCTGAATAATTTATTACAGAAAGACATACCATTTGTCTTTGATGATGATTGTGTAGAAGCATTTGAAATACTTAAGAAAGCATTGATCTCTGCACCTATTGTTCAGCCACCTGATTGGAATTTACCCTTTGAAATTATGTGTGATGCTAGTGATTATACTGTAGGTGCTGTTCTAGGGCAAAGAGTCGATAAGAAAGTAAATGTTATCCATTATGCTAGTAAGACTCTAGACAATGCTCAAAGAAATTATGCTACAACTGAAAAAGAATTCTTAGCAGTTGTATTTGCTTGTGATAAGTTTAGACCTTATATTGTTGATTCTAAAATAACTATTCACACTGATCATGCTGCTATTAAATATCTTATGGAAAAGAAAGATGCTAAACCTAGAATTATTAGATGGGTTCTCTTGCTACAAGAATTTGATTTGCATATTGTTGATAGAAAGGGAGGTGAGAACCCCGTTGCAGACAACTTGTCTAGGTTAGAAAATGTTCTTGATGACCCACTACCTATTGATGATAGCTTTCCGGATGAACAATTAAATGTCATAAATACTTCTCATAGTACTCCATGGTATGTTGATTATGCTAATTACATCGTTGCTAAATTTATACCACCTAGTTTCACATACCAGCAAAAGAAAAGGTTTTTCTATGATTTGAAGCATTACTTTTGGGATGACCCACATCTTTATAAAGAAGGAGTAGATGGTGTTATTAGACGTTGTGTCCCTGAGCATGAATAGGAACAGATCCTACGCAAGTGCCACTCCGAAGCCTATGGAGGACACCACGCGGAAGATAGAACTGCACATAAGGTATTGCAATCCGGTTTTTATTGGCCTACTCTCTTCAAGGATGCCTGTAAGTTTGTCTTGTCATGTGATGAATGCCAAAGAATTGGTAATATTAGTAGACGTCAAGAAATGCCTATGAATTATTCACTCGTTATTGAACCATTTGATGTTTGGGGCTTTGATTATATGGGATCTTTTCCTGCCTCTAATGGATATACACATATTTTAGTTGCTGTTGATTACGTTACTAAGTGGGTAGAAGCTATTCCAACTAGTAGTGCTGATCATAACACTTCTATTAAAATTCTTAAAGAAGTTGTTTTTCCAAGGTTTGGTGTCCCTAGATATTTAATGACTGATGGTGGTTCACACTTTATTCATGGTGCTTTCCGAAAAATGCTTGCTAAATATGATGTTAATCATAGAATTGCATCTCCTTATCACCCGCAGTCTAGTGGTCAAGTAGAATTGAGCAATAGAGAGCTCAAATTAATTTTGCAAAAGACTGTCAATAGGTCTAGAAAGAATTGGTCCAAGAAACTTGATGATGCATTATGGGCCTATAGAACTGCATATAAAAATCCTATGGGTATGTCTCTGTATAAAATGGTTTATGGAAAAGCAATAACAGAATGCAGCCACAACAATTGAACATCGCATTGCAGAATTGAACCAAGCAGTTAACTAAACACCACAACAAATGAACCAAATGTTAATTGAGCACCACATTGCACAATATAACATACTCCTTATAGAAGATCAAACAGTTAACCAAACCAAGCATGCTTAACAACTTGAAATATAGCAATTCTATTTGTTTCTCATGTATTTAGTACAGCCAAATTCGATTTATTCCTCACATGGTATACGATAACAGAATGCAGCCACAACAATTGAACATCGCATTGCAGAATTGAACCAAGCAGGTAACTAAACACCACAACAAGTGAACCAAGCCACAACAAATGAACCAAGCAGTTAACTAAACACCAATTGAACAATATAACATACTCCTAATAGAAGATCAGACAGTTAACCAAACCAAGCATGCTTAACAACTTGGAAATATTGCACCCTGAAGAATTAAACATCAAATTTGTAGAATTGAACCAAGCAGTTAATTGAACACCACATTGCATGACATACAGAACATATACACTATAGCAGAAGATTGCATAGTAAAAGTAGATAGCACAATTCATAAGAATTTGTTAAGGAAAGGCAGTAGCTAGCAAACTGAAAATGGGTCCTTATAGTGAGCTAATAAGACAAGCTACTCCGCATTGTCGGAGATATCGATGATGATTGGCTCCTTGGACAGGGAAGAGGGTGAGGCCTCCACACCATGGGTGCCCTCATTGTAGTGGTGAGTTGCCTGAGCCGCTCCGGGCACCAACCTGCTGGCTCTCTAGATGAGGTAAGCATGTGCACGCTGAGAAAACACCTCGTAATCTTCGTCGAAGGCACCGATGCTGGCATCTAGAAAACGCCATGAACTATCGTTTAAATCAGCCAACCACGTCGCGACGTCGGCACGTGAGGCGTCAACGGTGGCCTCAACGGCGAGGTGCTCCTCCAAGGTCTGGGGGTTGGCACGAATGGCAGCCATCGCAACCTCATCCGCTCGTGCAGCCACGATTTGCTTCTCTGCTGCCAAATGCTCCTTGCGGTCCTGGCTATACTGCATGCACCATGGCTTAGGCCGGCACTTATTTGGTGGAGGGGTCGATGATTTGGGTGGAAAGGTGTCGCGCTCGCACTGGCGGTCGGGGCCTGTGGGATGTGGAAGGAGGAGGAGGATGGGGGTCAGGTGTGGATTACCTACCTGGATAGGCGAGGCCGAGCAGCGTGAAGGAGGGTCACCGGCGAGGCGGCTACGAGGCTGCAAGCAAGGAGTGAAGGTTTCAACTTGGAAAGGAAGGCGGAAAGGGGGAAATGTGGCTTTTGGTAAGAGAGAGGTGGCGTGGAGGTAGCTATTTCCGCGGAAGCCGAAAATTTGGAATCGCTTCAGCCAAAAAACTGGCACGCAAAGTGTCATCACACACGGTCCCTTATTCAGAGCGGGCTATGGACTGTAGCCGTCGCATCTTCTCACGGTGCTTCAAGATATTTTGTGCTGCATCTCACACGGTTGGTTATAATAAACCGTGTGGGATCTACTTTATTTTTCGTCTTGATTTGAATTACATAATGGGGTCACAACGGCCATGGACGGTGTATGAATTGCTAGACCTTTTATCTGCAGTGATCATAAAAGAATTGGAATTATTCAGGGTTCGTTTGGACATTTTTATGCATTAAGTGAGTTTTCAATGCATTTATGTGCATAATTCAAATTTGAACTACATGCACATGCTCCAGTGCATATAAATTGGTTGAAAAATCAAATTTGTGTCCCTGGGTGCATGCTTAGGTCCCATGCAAGAAATAGGAATGAATTTCAAACACCAAGGCACCGTTGATTGCCGGCAAAACATTGAGATGCCTAGTTTTTAAATTTTAGTAAATCCAAAACTCGTCTGAAATTCATGAAACTTGGAATGCTATCATGGAGCGGCATCAACATGTTGTGGTAAATATTTTGTCCCATTTGGGGTAGGTTTGGGTATATGCTTCTCACAAACGAGAGCTTCTCACAACAAGCATGATGGTTTCAGTAGGGAATGCCCCACCTTTGGGGATGACACGATATCCATTGCCTCTTATTGCTTTACAAAATTTCTCGTGTCAACATAGAACAACAGGTGTGTTGTGTTATTTTTTGTGATTTTTCAGGGTTCGTTTGGACATTTTTATGCATTAACTGAGTTTTCAATGCATTTATGTGCATAATTGAAATTTGAACTACATGCACATGCTCTAGTGCATATAAATTTGTAGAAAAATCAAATATGTGTCCTTGGGTGAATTCTTAGGTCCCATGCTAGAAATGGGAATGAATTTCAAACACCAGGGCACCGTTGATTGCCGGCAAAACATTGACATGCCTGGTTTTTAAATTCTAGTAAATTCAAAACTCGTCTGAAATTCATGAAACTTGGCATGCTATCATTGAGCAGCATCAACATGCCGTGGTAATTTTTTTGTCCCATTTGGGGCAGGTTTGGGTATATGCTTCTCACAAACCAGAGGTTCTCACAACAAGCATGATGGTATCGGTAGGGAACGCCCCACCTTTGGGGACGAAACGATATCCATTGCCTCTTATTGCTTTCAAAAATTTTCTCGTGTCAACATAGAACAATAGGAGTGTTGTGTTAATTTTTGTGATTTTTCGGGGTTCGTTTGGACAAATTTTATGCATTAAGTGAGTTTTCAATGCATTTATGTGCATAATTCAAATTTGAACTACATGCACATGCTCCAGTGCATATAAATTGGTTGAAAAATATTAAATCTGTGTCCTTGGGTGCATGCTTAGGTCCCTTGCCAGAAATGGGAATGAATTTCAAACACCAGGGCACCGTTGATTGCCGGCAAAACATTGACATGCCTGGTTTTTAAATTCTAGTAAATCCAAAACTCGTCTGAAATTCATGAAACTTGGCATGCTATCATGGAGCGGCATCAACATGCCGTGGTAAAGTTTTTGTCCCATTTGGGGCAGGTTTGGGTATGCTTCTCACAAACCAGAGCTTCTCACAGCAAGCATGATGGTTTCGGTAGGGAACGCCCCACCTTTGGGGACGAAATGATATCCATTGCCTCTTATTGCTTTCAAATTTTTCTCTTATCAACATAGAACAATAGGAGTGTTGTGTTATTTTTGGTGACTTTTCGGGGTTCGTTTGGACATTTTTATGCATTAACTGAGTTTTCAATGCATTTATGTGCATAATTCAAATTTGAACTACATGCACATGCTCCAGTGCATATAAATTGGGTGAAAATCAAACCTGTGTCCTTGGGTGCATGCTTAGGTCCCATGCAAGAAATGGGAATGATTTCAAACACCAGGGCACCGTTGATTGCTGGCAAAACATTGAGATGCCTGGTTTTTAAATTCTAGTAAATCCAAAACTCGTCTGAAATTCATGAAACTTGGCATGCTATCATGGAGCGGCATCAACATGTTGTGGTAAATTTTTTGTCCCATTTGGGGCAGGTTTGGGTACATGCCTCTCACAACAAGCATGATGGTTTTGGTAGGGAACCCCACCTTTGGGGATGAAACGATATCCATTGCCTCTTATTGCTTTCAAAATTTTTCTCATGTCAACATAGAACAACAAGACTGTTGTGTTATTTTTTGTGATTTTTCTGGGTTCATTTGGACATTTTTATGCATTAAGTGAGTTCTCAATGCATTTATGTGCATAATTCAAATTTGAACTACATGCACATGCTCCAGTGTATATAAACTGGTTGAAAAATCAAATCTGTGTCCTTGGGTGCATGCTCAAGTCCCATGCAAGAAATGGGAATGAATTTCAAACACGAGGGCACCATTGATTGCTGGCAAAACATTGAGATGCCTGGTTTTTAAATTCTAGTAAATCCAAAACGCGTCTGAAATTCATGAAACTTGGCATGCTATCATGGAAGGGCACCCGACATGCTGTGGTATTTTTCGTGTCCATTTGGAGAGAAGGCGCACTCGAATAATGACAGCCAACAAAGGCATTTTGAAAAAAATAGTTGCCACTCTAATATCTCAAACATTTGTATAATTGAAACCGTGTGCGTTCGGTTAACCATTCACGTGATTCCACGTGTCTTGGTTTTTAATGGCTATAGGAGGTGCCGTGTGGACAGCTGCTTGACAGAACGGGAGGCGTGCGAGCGCAGTCCGGTGCGCAGACTCACCAGGAAGCGTACAAGCTGTTCAACGCAGGATCTATGCATCTCTTCAACGCAAACGGTTCAGATTACAATATGCAAATTAAAGCCAGACTTCGGCGCTAAGCCAAGAGACACTGCGATTTGTCAAAATATGCAGCTAAAAATCAATAGCATTATCTATTTGTTGCAACTAAAATTCAGTAATTAAGCATAGATTTCATTCATACTAGAGATTAAGTAGTCGTTCTCACCGGGAAGCGAGACAGCCTTGGAACGCCGCCCACTGGTCTATATTAATGGCGGCGCCGAGCGGCCGCACCCCCTCATCCTTGCCACACACACAATTCCTCTATCTCCACCCGCATCCTCGTTGCCGCCCTGAGTCATCAAAGCCGTCAGTGTACGAGGATGCTGCCGAAGCGCCCCATCGGAGGGAGTGGCGACGCCGGGGCTGCTGAAGCACCGGAGCACGGCGTGAATATGGAGACAGAGGTTTCTGTCCCCGCTGATGAGGTGGAGAACAAAGCTGCCAACAAGCGGAGGTGGGTCGAGAAAGAACCACAAGCGACTCTTGCAGGCCTAGACTTCATCAACAACCTCCCCGATGATATGTTGATAGTCATCATATCCCTCCTCCCAATCAAATATCGGGCGAGGATAGCCGCCATTTCCCAGCGGTGGCACACCCCATGGCTCCGCACCCCTGTCGACCTCTGATGACCCATAAGTATAGGGGATCTATCATAGTACTTTCGATAAGTAAGAGTGTCGAACCCAACGAGGAGCAGAAGGAAATGATAAGCGGTTTTCAGCAAGGTATTCTCTGCAAGTACTGAAATAAGTGGTAACAGATAGTTTTGTGATAAGATAATTTGTAACGAGCAACAAGTAACAAAAGTAAATAAAGTGCAGCAAGGTGGCCCGATCCTTTTATAGCAAAGGACAAGCCTGTACAAACTCTTATATAAGGAAAAGCGCTCCCGAGGACACATGGGAATATTGTCAAGCTAGTTTTCATCACGTTCATATGATTCGTGTTTGGTACTTTGATAATTTGATATGTGGGTGGACTGGTGCTTGGGTGTTGTTCTTACTTGAACAAGCATCCCACTTATGATTAACCTCTATTGCAAGCATCCGCAACTACAACAAAAGTATTAAGGTAAACCTAACCATAGCATGAAACATATGGATCCAAATCAGCCCCTTGCGAAGCAACGCATAAACTAGGGTTTAAGCTTCTGTCACTCTAGCAACCCATCATCTACTTATTACTTCCCAATGCCTTCCTCTAGGCCCAAATAATGGTGAAGTGTTATGTAGTCGACGCTCACATAACACCACTAGAGGCTAGACAACATACATCTCATCAAAATATCAAATGAATACCAAATTCACATGACTACTAGTAGCAAGACTTCTCCCATGTCCTCAGGAACAAACGTAACTACTCACAAAGCATATTCATGTTCATAATCAGAGGGGTATTAATATGCATATAGGATCTGAACATATGATCTTCCACCAAATAAACCAACTAGCATCAACTACAAGGAGTAATCAACACTACTAGCAACCTACTAGTACCAATCCCGGACTTGGAGACAAGAATTGGATACAAGAGATGAACTAGGGTTTTGAGAGGAGATTCTGCAGGTGAAGATGTTAGTGGAGATTTCCCTCTCCCGATGAGAGGATCGTTGGTGATGACGATGGCGATGATTTCCCCCTCCCGGAGGGAAATGTCCCCGGCAGAACAGGTCTGCCGGAGCCCTAGATTGGTTCCGCCAAGGTTCCGCCTCATAGCAGCGGAGTTTCGTCTGAAAGGTTGCTTATGATTTTTGCCTCGATGAAAGACCTCATATAGTAGAAGATGGCCATCGGAGAGCCAATAGGGGGCCCACGAGGCAGGGGGCGCGCCCTGGGGGTAGGGCGCGGCCCCACCCTCGTGGCTAGGTGGGTCCCCCTTTGGTGAACTTCTTCCGCTCAATATTTTTTATTATTTCCAAAAATGACTTTCATGGAGTTTCAGGACTTTTGGAGTTGTGCAGAATAGGTCTATAATATTTGCTCCTTTTCCAGCCCAGAATTCTAGCTGCCGGCATTCTCCCTCTTCATGTAAACCTTGTAAAATAAGAGAGAATAGGCATAAGTATTGTAACATAGCGTGTAGTAACAGCCCATAATGCAATAAATATCGATATAAAAGCATGATGCAAAATGGACGTATCAACTCCCCCAAGCTTAGACCTCGCTTGTCCTCAAGCGGAAGCCGATAACGATAAATATGTCCCCATGTTTAGAGGTAGAGGTGTCGATAAAAATAAAATATGGACATGAAGGCATCATGATTTTTTTCATAACAACAACATATATAGATATTGTCATATGATTTCTTATGCTCAAGTAATAATCTATTCACAATGCAAAAGTACGAATCATAAACTTTGTTGAGAACCAACAAACTATAATCTCAGTCATTGAAGCAATTGCAATTTATCATAACATCAGAAAGAGTCTATGTCAGAGCTTTATAGCAAGTCCACATACTCAACTATCATTTAGTCTTTCATAATTGCTAACACTCACGCGATACTTGTGGTTACAGAGTTTTAATCAGACACAGAGAAAGATAGGGGCTTATAGTTTCGCCTCCCAACCTTTTACCTCAAGGGTAATGTCAACAATAATAACTCATGCTCCCCTACATCTAATTAGATATATTTATCAGGATCTTTCCAACATACTGTGCTTGCCAAAGGATAAAATGTAAAAAAAGAAAGGTGAAGATCACAATGACTCTTGCATAAGGTAGAGGATAATAATAAAAGATAGGCCCTTCGCAGAGGGAAGCAGAGGTTGCCATGCGCTTTTATGGATGGATGCATAAAATCATAATGCGAAAGAACGTCACTTTATATTGCCCCTTGTGATATGAACCTTTATTATGCAGTCCATCGTTTTTATTTCTTCCACATCATAAGATCATATAAAGCTTATTTTCTCCCACACTAATAATTCAGACATATTTAGAGAGCAATTTTTATTGCTTTGCACCGATGACAACTTACTTGAAGGATCTTACTCAATCCATAGGTAGGTATGGTGGACACTATGACAAAACTGGTTTAAGGGTTTTTGGAAGCACAAGTAGTATCTCTACTTGGTGCTAAGAATTTGGCTATCATGAGGGGGAAAGGCAAGCTCAACATGTTGGATGATCCATTACAATATACTTTATCTCAGATATAAGTAAACATAACCCATTATGTTGTCTTCCTTGTCCAACATCAACTCTTTAGCATGTCATATTTTAATGAGTGCTCTCAATCATAAAAGAAGTCAATGATAATATACTTATATGTGTAACCTCTCTTTCCTTATTACTTCCTATTAATTGCAATGATGACCAAAGCTATGTTTGCCAACTCCCAACAACTTTTAATCATCATACTTTTTCTACGTGAAGTCATTACTCTCAATAAGATCAATATGAACTTTTTGTTCCTTTTTATTCTTTTTCTCTTTCTTTTATTCACTCAAGATCATGGCAAGATAATCAAGCCCTTGACTCAACACTAATCTTTATTATATAGCTCACGGACTCGATTACATAGAGGGATCATAAAGCAAAACTCAAAACTAGATCATGCCATAAACTTTATTCCACTAGATCAAGATACTACTAATAGGATCGAACTAAGAAAAACAGTAAAGATAGGAGTGTGTTGGTGATACGACACCGAGGCACCTCCCCCAAGCTTGGCAGTTGCCAAGGGGAGTGCCCATACCCATGTGATTATGTCTCCTTCTTTGTGGATGGTGAAGAACGTGGTGATGCCCCTCGGGATATGATTCTCCTCCTCAAGCTTATTGACTTGCTTCTTGAGGTCCATTATTTCCTTGCGAAGCTTTCCTGTAACTGCTAAGGCTCCTTGCACCCAAGGGTGTTGCATAGCTGCGGGAGAACAAGTGACACTCCTCTTCATATTTTCATAAGAAAGAAATCTAACATTGGAAGGGATAACCGAGTTTGGAATAGCTGAGCTCTGTAGTTCCCCCTGTCGGTGTCAAAACCGGCGGATCTCGGGTAGGGGGTCCCGAACTGTGCGTCTAGGCTGGATGGTAATAGGAGGCAAGGAACACGATGTTTTACCCAGGTTCGGGCCCTCTCGATGGAGGTAAAACCCTACGTCCTGCTTGATTAATATTGATGATATAGGTAGCACAAGAGTAGATCTACCACGAGATCAAGGAGGCTAAACCCTAGAAGCTAGCCTATGGTATGATTGTTGTATGTTGGAGTTGTCCTACGGACTAAAACCCTCCGGTTTATATAGACATCGGAGAGGGTTAGGGTTACACAAAGTCGGTTACAATGGTAGGAGATCTAAATATCCGCATCGTCAAGCTTGCCTTCCACGCCAAGGAAAGTCCCATCCGGACACGGACGAAGTCTTCAATCTTGTATCTTCATAGTCCAGGAGTCCGGCTGAAGGTATAGTCCGGCTATCCGAACACCCCCTAATCTAGGACTCCCTCAGTAGCCCCTGAACCAGGCTTCAATGACGACGAGTCTGGCGCGCAGATTTTCTTCGGCATTGCAAGGGGGGTTCCTCCTCCAAGTTCTTCATAAAAGATTGTAATCACTAGGGATAGTGTCCGGCTCTGCAAAATAAGTTTCCACATATTGCCATAGAGAGAATAATATTAACACAAATCTAATCTGCTGACGTATTCCGCAGCGCGACATCACACTACGGCCAAGCCTTTATTTGAATAATTTTTACTTCCCCACCTTAGCGCGTTTTGCGAGGTGGTTTCCTTGGCACGTCTTGTCAAAGTAGAGATCGTGTCCCCTTTATTTACGGGATTCTCATCAATACGGACATGGGTAACCCAATCGTGCCCGTTAGCATGTTCTCTCGATTAAAGGCGAGTCCCAAACGGTTACGGGGAGGGCTCTTGGTATTCAACCTCTTATAAAGAGACCAAGGCCTTACTCCTTTTCAATCTCAAATGAGTTCGCCCATTGCCTTGAGTTCCAACACCCTAGGCTCCAGATTCTAGGCACTTCGGACCTTCGACAATGTCCGGTTCCGACCTTCAAGGCCGATGGATGCCCTCCTCCGTCACGGAGGAGGACGTGCTAAAGTTGAGAGAGGCCAAGTTTTTGACCAGCGAAATTTCGCATAGGTTTCCTGCTCAAGGGCAGGCCATTCCCAGTCCCCAGCTCGGTGAGAGCGTGGTATTCATGTCTCACTTCCTTCGGGGGTTAGGCTTCCCGATGGATCCCTTTGTGAGGGGGTTGCTGTTCTATTATGGGCTGGAATTTCACGACTTAGCTCCGGAGTCCATCCTCCATATTTCCTCATTCATCATCGTGCGTGAAGCGTTCCTCCGTGTTACCCCTCACTTCGGATTATGGCTCAAGACCTTTAAAATGAAGCCAAAGCTGATCGAGGGACGGCACGCAGAGTGCGGAGGTGCTGTTATAAGTAAGAATGCTGATGCTCCATGGCCCGAGGGCTCTTTTCAAGAGGAGCTCGGCTTATGGCAACGGGAGTGGTTCTATATCACCGCTCCTAGGGGCACCAAATGGGTGGCGCCGCCTGCCTTTCGCTCGGGTCCCCCATAGCATCTAGGGTCGTGGGTCAATAAAGGCCTAGACTGGGGGCCATCTCAGGATGTGCCGTTGTTGCAGGGCTGCATCAGGGATCCCTTAGAAAGAGACCTCAGCCTGGTCAATGTGACGCAAGTCATGCTGATCCGCCGAACCCTGCCCGGCAAACGTTGCTCCCTTCACTAGTGGGAGTTTAATCCGGAGGGACCGCGAGCTCTCCAGCATTTTATGGGCGCAACGCCCGCGGAGATGTATAAACTGCTCTTCGGATCACAAGCAATGTGTCCGGATTTGACCGAGGACGCAGGCCTGAGATACAATTGCCCGGATACTCACGTAAGTAGCCTTGCGCCCAGACTCGTTATCCATATATTTGTCATAAACTTGCCCCTAAAAGAGTTGTCCCTTTAAACAGGAGTGGATAGCGAAAGCAAAGCTGATAAGGTGTCCGGCTCCCCTCCCTGAGACCAGGCCGGATTTCGTCCTAGTCAGGATGTTGAAGATTGTGCCTTTGAAGGAAAGTGAGGGAGGGGACAAGGAAGCTACGGCCTCCTCGAAGAAGGTTGTTCGGAGGGAAGGAACCGAAAATTCCTCTCCTCCGGGGAAGAAAAGGACTGCCTCTGAAAACCAGGAGGCTACGGCCTCCAAGCGGGGGAAAAAATCCTCGTCAGAGGGTCCTTCGCCGGGGGATTCCTCGGCCGAACTATGCCCTCAAAGGGACCAGCCCTCCAGCGAGCCGTAAGTAGAGAAAGATTGTATTCTTGAGAGAAAAATCCTTGCTTTAAACCTGAGAAGATTAACCAAATTTTTACCTTGTAGCTCAGACCTCAGCCCTTCTCAGCAGAGCTCGTCTTCAGGGGATCTTCTTCCGGAGATGATGGAGAGCGGGACGCCTCCCCCTGCCTTACCGCCTAGCAAGGCGGGCGACCCAGAGGTGTCGTCGCGGATGGTTTCTCCGAATCCGGCAGGGGTGGAAGATAGCTATGTGGCCCCCAAGGTTCTCCGCGTCCGGCCTTCGAAAGAGGCCATAGGACAAGTCCGGCACCGTCTGGTGCTCGGCCGGAGGAGCTAAAGATTCTGCTGGGGCGAGCTTCTATCTCAGAGGAGCACCATGCATTGATGGGCACGGTGATTGAAAGGATTTCATCCGCGGAACGCGGATTGCACGAGGCCGTCAGAAGTTTACTGACGGGTTTTGAGGTACGTTAGATAATGTACACTTTTGTCAGTTGCGCATAAGTAAGATGTGCCCTGTGTAGATAGTAGCCCCTGAGACTCTGTGCATTGTCAGAAGTGACAGCGTGCAGAGGATCATAATCCCAGGTCTAAAATGTCGCCTTTGGATGTAGGTGGCGAGGTGTCCGGAATCGAGCCGAACTAATGATTTTGCCGAACTAAAGCGGCAACTTGACGTGGCAGATGCCGACATCGCGCTTGTCAACAAGTGGCTTGATGAGGCTCAAGGTATGTAATTCCTCGGGTGGCATCTAGTAAGAGGAGCTTTATGCCAGTATCTTACAATGTGTGTGCTTGACGCAGATGGTGCGGCCGCCGTGGAGAGTCTTCGGGCGGAACTTGCCCGAGCTAAGGAACAAGCCAGAAAAAGTGATGCGGCTGCCGAGAAGGCCCTTGAAGAGCTGAGAGCCGAACAGGCTGCTCACTGCCGAAGCAAGAAGGAGATGGCCGAGATGGCCGTGAAGTTAAAGAGCGCTGCTGACCGTTGCAAGCTTCTTGAGAAAGAAGACCGGGCGAGACAGACGGACTTAGAGAAGGCCGTTGCTGATGCCAAGGACACTCGCTCTGCAATGAGAGCTGCAAAGGAGGAGCTGCGTCAGGCCGGACAGATTGCGGCTGGAAAGCCCTTTATGCTGCGGAGGGAGTTTTGTGATCCGAAGTTTGCTCCGTTGGACTGGTTGTGGAGTGTGGAGGACACCTATCTGGATTTGGCAGCGAGTGCTGCTGATGCGACCGAACACTTTCGAGATCAAGAAGATCGCGAAGTGGAAAAACTTTTCTGGTCGCAGTTCCACAATCCAGAGCGTCCACTGGCGGTGGACGATTGTCTGGCTCAATGGGCCGAACTGAATAGGTTGTCCGGACTCGCCATGAAGTGCGTCATGGGTCATTTGTGGCCGGGGAGATCGGAGCCGAAGAGTTATTTCAGCTTAGTGCAGCAATTCCTTGATGCGGTGCCACGTATCAATGCAATGAAGAGGTCAACATGCATAGAGGGCGCACGGATGGCTCTTGCCCGTGTCAAGACATACTGGGCGGAGATAGAGACCACCGTTGTTGCATCCCGAGATTCGAACAAAAGCCGAGTACCCTCCGAGTACTATTTTCAGGAAGTCCTTGAAGGCGCTCGTGTAATAGAGACGCAGTGCTCGAAGGATGCTATGTTCTGATAGCATATTTCATTATAAAGTAGTATTTTGATGAATTGTAGCAGCCTTTTATACTTGTGCCTTCAAGTATTTGGAACACCTCCTGTGTGGCCGTTTTAAGATATATATATATATAATCTGAAAGATGGCAGTCATTGGCTTCAGCCCCCACGCACATAGTGCGGGGGTGCTCGCAGAAGGCGAATTTTCACACTTAATCCAACGCCTTGGTCCTACAAAGGAGGTGATAGCGCAGCGAGCTAGGCAACCGAACTATAGTGCTTTAACACTTTCACTTAGCCATAGGAGCTTGAAAGTGGGACTCTGTAGATAGCCCCTGGTGGTGACTGCGCTCACCTGAATTCGGGGCGCGTATGTGCCTGGCCGGGAAACGACCCTTCGTTAATGCGGAGGAATCCTATAGATTCCGGAGAGTCATTGAGTGGTTGACCAGTCTCACGCTATATCATGACAGTCGGTTTTCGGCTTTCTCTACTGAGGTGCTCGCCTGGCCGAACCGGGGCACAATCGCAGTAGTTCTCCTGGTGCCGCCTTAGCCGATAGAGCGGAACGTAAGGCAGGTGAACACAGGAGCCGAGCAACCCAACATTTGACCAAAATCATGATTCGGAGCTGATGCATATAAGGCCAAACTCGCGACGTTGAACACTCCCTAAGGTATTTGGTCTTTATGGGAGCGGGCGAGGTAACGCTCTTAGGTATAAGCCCCTAGTGTCCAGGTACGCGCAGGAATTCTGACGTGGCCACATGCCAAGATGCCAGCCTCCTCCTTGGTTATAGAACCAGGGGATGTGTATCAACAAGAGACAGTAAAAAAGGTTTACGCAGGGTCTTAATCTGAAAAGAATCCTTGGAACGGGTCCCTACTGCACGTCTGCGCCCGCGTCTCCGTTGTGCCGTATCCTGGATGGGCGCAACACGACGTTCATCTGTAAAAAGAGAGGAACTAAGTTGAAAAAGGGTCGTGCCGAACAAAAGTTATATTAAATAAACAAAGTATAAAGTAAAATATGTAAAATTGAGCTTTATTGTCTCTTATTTTATATGTGTGGAGCCCCTAGGGCAAGGGTATATGGCCACTAAGCCTTTATCAATGATACTCTTGTGCCAGACTCGTCTATCCATGTCCGTGGTCTTAATGACCTGTTCGGATGTTCTGGCTGGTGAAGCCATTGTATTGTGGGGCTGTTAAAGCAGCCGCACAATCCTCCGCTCGGGGGAGGTGCACTCAATGCTTCCCCTTCAAGGAGATGATGCCTCGTGGACCGGGCATCTTAAGCGTAAGAGATGCATAATGCGGTATTGCGTTAAAGCGGGCGAAAGCTTCGCGGCCCAGGAGTGCTTGATGGTGACTTGAGAATGGGACGATGTGGAAAGTCATCTTTTCACGGCGAAAGTTATCGGTAGAGCCAAATATAACTTCGAGCCGGAGAAAACCCATGCAATGGGTGTCCGGACCAGGCGTTACCCCTTGAAAGGAGGTTTTGCTGTGGTGAATTCTTGTTGGGTCTATCCCCATGTGACGGATTGTGTCCTGATATATCAGGTTTAATCCACTGCCGCCGTCCATAAGGACATTTGGAAACCTGAGTCCGCCAATTATTGGATCGAGTACCAAGGCAGTCCAGCCTGCGTTCCTGATAGTTCTAGAATAATCCAGATGATCGAAGATGATTGGTTTTGACAACCAGTGGCGGGACCCCTCTGGGATAGGCCGTGTGGCACGTACCTTTATGGGCGCCGCACGTTTTGTTATGTGAAGTAAGTTTACTGTTTTTACTTCTTGTGGGAAATTCTTTTGTTTCCTGGTGCTCTGCTTTTGGGGTTCGTCCTCGTCTTCACTTGGTGTGTCGAGCCCCTTGTATTCGGCGTTGAGTCTGCCGGATTGTTTGAAAACCCAACAATCTCTATGGGTATGGTTAGCAGGCTTCCCGGGAGTACTGTGTATTTGACATATCCTGTCCAATATTTTGTTTAGGTTGGATAAATCATCTCTGTTATCCAGGAGGGGCGACTTTTTATGATTCTGCCGCGAGTTTTTAAATCCGGCGTTGACTGCCGTGCTCTTCGGACTTTTTTACTTAGTCCGGCGACGGTCCTTATTGCGTCGCGGTTTTTCGTTTCCATCCCTAATTTCGGATGTACTTGGGTCGCTGGTGCTACATCTTGCCAACCAGCTGTCCTCTCCTGTGCAAAAGTGGGTCATGAGGCTTGTTAGTGCGGCCATTGCTCTTGGCTTTTCTTGGCCGAGGTGTCTGGCGAGCCATTCGTCTCGGACATTATGCCTGAAAGTTGCTAAGGCTTCAGCGTCCGGACAGTCGACTATCTGATTCTTTTTAGTGAGAAAGCTATTCCAGAATTGCCGAGCTGACTCTCCGGGCTGTTGAGTTATGTGACTGAGATCGTCTGCGTCTGGACGGCGGACATAGGTCCCTTGAAAGTTTGCTCGGAAAGCGTCCTCGAGCTCTTCCCAACTTCCGATTGTGTTTTCAGGAAGGCTTTTAAGCCAATGCCGGGCTGGCCCTTTAAGCTTGAGGGGTAGGTATTTTATGGCATGGAGGCCATCTCCTCTAGCCATATGTATGTGGAGGATATAATCCTCGATCCAGACTCCAGGGTCTGTTGTTCCATAATATGCCTCTATGTTTATGGGTTTGAATCCCGCTGGAAATTCATAATCCAGGACCTCATCGGTGAAACATAGAGGGTGTGCGGCGCCCCTGTATTTGGGTGTGCCAGATTTTGATAATGGCTTTATTGCATTGCTTACGAGAGCTTGCTTTCTTGGCCCATAAATGGACCTGGCTGGGCCATCTTTTTCATGCGAATCCTTAAGTGGGTCGCATGCTGGCTTAAGTGCGGCGCCGCTTGCCGCTTTATGCTGGCCATGGGGTCGTCTATCCGACCGTGTGGCTTTCTTACTTTTTGAATGCGAGGGCTCTAAGGCCTCTTCGTCGAATTCAAGCAGTAGCTTTTGCTTCGGATAGCTTTTAGCGTGGCGACTGTCGCCGTATTTGTCTGCGGTGTTGATTACTTTACTCCATCTGATCCTGAGTGCATCTTCCGCAGTTTTTATCTTCCGCTTCTGCTTTTTTAGGCTCCGGTGCGGTTGCAACGAGCCTCTTGTGGAGGTTCTTCTGCTCCGTGGGCTTATCTGGCGTGAGGTCGTCCGGAATGCCATTTTCGCCGGGGGAGGGTTGTTCTGTTTCTCTATCCGGGTTGCCCTGTTCAGATGGTTGCTCTAAGGCATGCTCGTCGTCTACCGGCTCATCCTGCTCTATGGCTGGGTCTTTATCGAGGCGGGGCTTGGGTCGGCGTTTACGCCGACGCTTTGATTGTTTTTCGAGAGATAGATCCCTCGTTCCATCCCCGTTTTCCTCGTTGTCGCTTCCTTTAGGGGTATCCACCATGTACACATCGTGAGATGAGGTGGCTGTCCAATGCCCTATAGGCATTGGTTCATCTACGTCTCCTACATCGTCGTCCATGCCGTCGATATATTCGGAGTCGAAGTTGAGCACGTCGTTTAAATTATCGACGGTGGCTATTAAATGGGTGGTGGGTGGGTTTCGAATTTCTTCATCATCAGAATCCCATCCTTGCTGACGTAGTCCGGCCAGGGCTCTCCTGATAAAGAGAGAGACTTAGCGACTTCAGGATGTCACCGAAGGGCGAGTGCTGAAAGATGTCCGCGGCGGTGAACTCCATGATCGGCGCCCAATTGGATTCGATTGGTAGGCGCGCGGAGGGCTCGGAGTCCAGAGAGGAATCCGGCTCTTCGGAGTCACGGGCCATGCGGAGTGCGGGGTTGGTGTTTGACTCGATTTCCTTTGAGATCGCAGCCCCTGAGGTGGTGTGCAACCACTCATCCTCGATTGGCGTAGCAGGCTCCGAATTAAGGGTCGGAACCAGTGTGCGTGCGGCCTCCAGGACACTGTTCGGCGGCAGAGCTAGATCATGCCCATCGAGACAGTGCGGCGCGCTTGGCTGTGGCTCGAATCCGTCGAAGATCAAGTCCCCGTGGATGTCAGCCATGTAGTTTAAACATCCAAACCTGACCTGATGGCCAGGGGCGTAGCTTTCGATTTGCTCCAGGCGGCCAAGCGAATTGGCCCGCAGTGCGAAGACGCCGAAGACGAAGATCTGTCCGGGGAGAAAAGTGTCACCCTGGACCGCATCATCGTTGATGATCAAAGGAGCCATCGGGCCTAAAAGCAACGACACAGAGGAACTCTCAATGAAAGCACCAATGTCGGTGTCAAAACCGGCAGATCTCGGGTAGGGGGTCCTCAACTGTGCGTCTAGGCCGGATGGTAACAGGAGGCAAGGAACACGATGTTTTACCTAGGTTCGGGCCCTCTCGATGGAGGTAAAACCCTACGTCCTGCTTGATTAATATTGATGATATAGGTAGCACAAGAGTAGATCTACCACGAGATCAATGAGGCTAAACCCTAGAAGCTAGCCTATGGTATGATTGTTGTATGTTGGAGTTGTCGTACGGACTAAAACCCTCCGGTTTATATAGAAACCGGAGAGGGTTAGGGTTACACAAAGTCGGTTACAATGGTAGGAGATCTAAATATCCACATCGCCAAGCTTGCCTTCCACGCCAAGGAAAGTCCCATCCGGACACGGGACGAAGTCTTCAATCTTGTATCTTCATAGTCCAGGAGTCCGGCTGAAGTTATAGTCCGGCTATCCGAACACCCCCTAATCTAGGACTCCCTCACCCCCATCGTGAACCCAGCTCAGAAGCAAGAAGTGACTTCTTGATCCTCCATGACATCTACCCTCATCAAGTCAGCCTCCATCTCTTCCTCCGTTGCTGGCCCAACGTGGTCACTGTCGCTGTTTGCCCTTGGTTCCGATGCCGGATGAGACACCCGACTCTCCCCGACTGACTCTTGAGAAGACATCTTGCTCTAATCTGCAGCAACAGCTCGAAAAAAAACAAAGGATATTTGCGTGATACGGGAGTCAAAACCTTTGGGAGAATATATAATGAATTTTTACCAACCAAAATACGTATTGTGCAAGAAAACGGAGTCCGGAAGGCACACGAGGTGCCCACGAGGAAGGGGGCGCGCCTAGGGGGTAGTGCGTGCCCTCCACCCTTGTGGGGCCCTCGTGTCCTTACCGGACTGCTTCTTATTTTTCTATTTTTCTAAATATTCCAAAATGGAGAAATATTGCCTTAAAAACTATTTTGGAGTCGGTTTACTTACCATACCACATACCTATTCCTTTTCGGAGTCTGAAACGTTCCGGAAAGTGTCCCTTATGTATTCCTCCGGGGTTACGGTTTCAATAACATTGGTTTCAACATTTATAGGATTACCTGAGATATAATGTTTGATTCTTTGACCGTTTACCACCTTCGGATTTGTGCCCTCGAGGTTGTTGATTTTTATGGCACTGGAACGATAGACCTCCTCGATAACGTAGGGGCCTTCCCATTTGGAGAGAAGTTTTCCTGCAAAAAATCTTAAATGAGAGTTGTATGGCAATACATAATCACCTACATTAAACTCACGCTTTTGTATCCTTTTATCATGCCATTTTTTAACTTTTTCTTTAAACAACTTGGCATTTTCATATGCTTGGGTTCTCCATTCATCAAGTGAGCTAATATCAAATAACCTCTTTTTACCGGTGAGGGAGTCCTAGATTAGGGGGTATCCGGACAGCCGAACCATAACCTTTGGCCGGACTATTGGACTATGAAGATACAAGATTGAAGACTTTGTCCCGTGTCCGGATGGGACTCTCCTTGGCGTGGAAGGCGAGCTTGGCAATATGGATATGTAGATCTCCTTCCTTGTAACCGACTCTGTGTAACCCTAGCCCCCTCCGGTGTCTATATAAACCGGAGGGTTTAGTCCGTAGGACCAACGACAATCAGACCATAGGCTAGCTTCTAGGGTTTAGCCTCTACGATCTCGTGGTAGATCAACTCTTGTAATACTCATATCATCAAGATCAATCAAGAAGGAGTAGGGTTTTACCTCCATCGAGAGGGCCCGAACCTGGGTAAAAACATCGTGTCCCCCGTCTCCTGTTACCATCCGCCTAGACGCACAGTTCGGGACCCCCTACCCGAGATCCACCGGTTTTGACACCAACATTGGTGCTTTCATTGAGAGTTCCACTGTGCCATCACCGCAAGGAAGGATGTCTCGTCTCGTCTTTAAAGACAACATTACCGCCGGGGGAGACTTGGCTGTCGGCCAAACTCTCCGGCTAGGCAGTTTCATCATGACGATGACTTCTCGGGTCATCAAAAACAGCCTCCACGTCAACTCAGAACTTGCCGAGCAGATGGATCCAATGGAGCTCTCTTCCCTAAACAAGCTCTTGGATCGCATCGCCGCCTTGGGGGTCGCTATGGACTATGAACGGACTGGGCTTAAACCCGATCGAAGGGAGATTAACTCTCCACCGGTCACCCATCATATTGCGGTGGTGGAGGAACAATGCGGCGATTCTTCCTCTATCCTGAGGACTAACTATGTCCGGATTCCTGAGCTCTCCGAGCCGGAGACCCGTTTACGGGAGGACATCACCCAAGCCCTGAACCTAGAGTCAGGCAGCGGGCTAGACTTATCGGGCAACATCCCGAAACCTGAACTTCCAATATTGGAAACTCCTCGGCCCCTGGGTCTCAGATCGGGTAAGGGTTCAAACTCAATTCCACCCACCCACCCAAACATAAGCGATCTTTCCCACATCCGGCAAGAGCCCCCGGAAACAGTACATCATTACTGGGCCAGATTCCTCCTCGTGATGAACAAGGTTAAGGACTGCCTGAGGAAGACGCAATCTTACTTTTCTGCAATAATTGCACGGACAAGGGAATCCTTAACGCCATAAGTCACCGTGACATATCATGCTTCGCTGACTTGGCGTCCATAGTACGAAAGTACTGTGTGATGGAAAGCGCCTGGAAAATCGAAACGAAATTTTGGGATAATCCGGCTCCGAATATACGCCCAGTCTGAAGTAAAAGGGATGGAACCGTATTGGAGGGATGGCTCAACGGACCCTGCAAAATTCATAGTACAGCGGATACCATACCAACACACAACCTTAGAGCATGTTGGATACTCCGGTAGGTGGCCAAAAGTGGCGAGGATCTTCTCATCCCAGATGCCATAGAGCACCATCCCGGGGATAGCAATACGGTATTAACAGTCTTTGAGACCTCCGCATCAAATAATAGGCGCAAGCGAACACTCCGCAGCCTTGCCGAAATCTGCCACGTGGCAGCAATAAATCCATGGAGTGACATGGCTATTACCTTCAATGCCAGTGACAAACCTAAATTCCGAACAGCCCGGGCACCACCCGCACTGGTCCTCAGTCCAATTGTGGACGGCTTTCGAATCACCAAAGTACTCATGGACGGCGGCAGTGGACTAAACCTCATCTATGAGGAAACTCTTCAGAAAATGGAAGTAGACTGGAACCGCATTGAGGAAAGCAGCACAACCTTCAGAGGAATCATCCCCAGCCGGGAAGCACGCCGTGCTAGGAAAATCACACTAGATGTGGTATTCGGCACCCCAAAGAACTATAGGTCCGAAGAAATTACATTCCAAGTGGCCCCGTTCAGTAGCGGATACCACGCCCTTTTAGGGCGGGAGGCGTTCACGATCTACCAAGCCATACCCCATTATGGGTACATGAAGCTCAAAATGCCTGGGCCCAACGGAATCATCATCCTCGCTAGTGATCCGGACATAGCCCTCGGCGCCGAAAACAAAATAGCCGCATTGGCCCTCGAAGCATTATCCAAAGCCCTTGCGGTCGAGGAATTAACCGCACTGCGCTCCAAAGTGGACATGGACGACGTGATACTTGACAAGAGATCCAAGTCCACCTCCTTGAAACCAGCGGATGAAATAGTCAAATTCCAAGTCCACCCAATAGACACTACAAAAACAGCCTCCATCGGGGCATAGTTAAACCCCGCCGGGGACGCTGCACTACGAGAGTTCCTGCGCAAGAATTGGGACATATTCGCCTGGCATCCCTCAGATATGCCAGGAATCCCACGCAGGCTGCCCGAGCACAGCCTTAATATTCTAAAGGGATTCAAGCCGGTCAAGTAGACTCTTCTGCGTTTCTCTGAACCTAAGAGACAAGCTATGGGAGAGGAACTAGCCAAGTTATTGGAGGCCGGATTCATTAGAGAAATAAAACATCTGGACTGGCTAGCAAACCTGGTGATGGTACCAAAGAAGGACAAATCCTGGCGCCTATGTGTTGATTTCAAGGACCTCAACAAGGCTTGCCCAAAGGATCCCTTCCCCCTCCCTCGCATCGATCAAATTATCGATGCTACCGCAGGACACGATTCATTGTGTTTCCTCGACGCATACTCCGGCTACCACCAAATCAAGATGGCGGAGTCCGACCAAGCCGCAACGGCATTTATCACACCATACGGCCCCTTCTGTTTCAACACAATGCCTTTCGGGCTCAAAAACGCCGGCGCGACATATCAGCGCATGATTCAGAACTATCTGGAGAAACAGATCGGCAAAACAGTGGAGGCATACATAGATGATGTGGTTGTCAAAACTAAACACATCGACTCTCTAATAGACGACTTGAGGCTCACATTCGACAACCTCTGAACATACGACATCAAGCTCAATCTGGAAAAATGCGTTTTCGGTGTACCAGCCGGAAAGCTCCTGGGCTTCATTGTCTTCAGTCGGGGAATTGAAGCAAATCCGGCCAAAATTTGAGCTCTGTCATAGTTTGCCATCCCAACGGACCTCAAACAAATCCAAAAATTAACCGGATGTGTGGTGGCTCTAAGCCGCTTTATCTCCCGCTTAGGAGAAAAGGCATTACCTCTTTATCGCCTTCTTCGGTGCACTGAACACTTCGAGTGGACGGATGCTGCTATAGCCAGATTGGAAGTAATAAAAGCCATACTGGCAACCAACCCAATCCTGGCCGCGCCAAACATCGGCGAACCAATGCTGTTGTACATTATGGCAACTCATTAGGTTGTAAGCGCAGTGCTCGTCATCGAACGAGAAACGGACGAACATAAATCCCCTGTCCTTACGCCGGTATATTATGTATCCACTATCCTTACTCCATGCAAATCACGGTACCCACATTATCAAAAGATAGCCTATACGGTATTCATGGCATCCCAGAAGCTGCAACACTACTTTCAAGAGTGTTCAATTATAGTAGCCTCAGAAGTGCCACTTAATGATATTATAAACAACCGCGACACCACGGGCCAGATTGCCAAATGGGCCATTGAGCTCCTCCCGTTCGACATAACATACAAACCCAGGCGAGCCATTTAGTTGCAAGTATTGGCCGACTTCGTCGCTGAATGGACGGAGGCCGAACTCCCTAAAGAGTACGGCGCATACTCGAATTGGATCATGCACTTCGACGGCTCCAAAATGCTGGCTGGTCTGGGGGCTGGCGTCTTCCTGACGTCCCCAACCGGAGATACAGTTCAATACGTACTCCAGATACTGTATACAGATTCCAACAATGCAGCAGAATACGAGGCCCTGTTACATGGCCTTCGGATGGCAGTTTCCATGGGCATTCGACGCATAGAGGTGCGTGGGGATTCGAACCTCGCAATATCCCAAATAAATGGAGACTTCGATGCCAAGGATCCAAAAATGGCGGCCTATCACAACGCCGTCCTCAAGATGTCAGCTTAGTTCAAGAGGCTCGAATTCCACCATGTGGCTCAGGAAAACAATCAGGCGGCGGATATCCTCGCCCGCATCGGTGCAAAACGCGATGCGGTCCCACCCAACATCTTCTTGGAAAGGCTGTTTAAGCCATCCGTGGTATGGGAAGGGGACACCGGTAACAATAGTCCGGACCCGACCACAATGCCCGATACCGAACACTCTGACATAATTGGAGGCTCTGCCACCTAAATAATACCTTCAGCCCACGTAATAATGGCCATCATCGCCCCGTGGACAGAACCATTCCTGGCCTACCTTACTAGGCAGGAACTTCCCAAGGACCAAAATGAGGCACGCTGCATAGTGCGGCGGTCTAAAGCCTACATGGTCCACGAGGGAGAGCTGTGTAAGAAAAGCACTACCGGAGTCCTTCAAAGGTGCATCTCCAAAGAGGAAGGGCGGAAGCTTTTGGTAGAAATTCACCTGGACTCGGCGGCCACCACACTGCATCCCGGGCCCTGGTAAGCAAGGCCTTCCGTACAGGTTTTTATTGGCCGACGTCCCGGGTAGATGCACAAGACTTGGTCCAACGCTGCGTCGGTTGCCAGCTCTTTGCAAACCAAAGCCATATGCCATCTACCGCCCTCCAAACAATCCCCATTACCTGGCCCTTCGCAGTCTGGGGGCTTGACATGGTTGGACCCCTTAAAGGGGGAACCCATAAGAAAAAATACTTACTGGTCATGGTGGATAAATTCACCAAATGGATAGAAGCCAAACCTGTTAAAACGGCCGAATCTGGACCGGTGATAGACTTCATATCCGAGGTTGTAGACTGTTATGGCGTCCCCCACAACATCATCACTAACAACGGCACGAACTTCATGGCCGACGAGGTAAAACTCTGGTGCAGCAACATGGGCATCAAGCTCGATTATGCTTCTATCTATCACCCCCAAACTAACGGTCAAGTTGAGCGAGCAAATGGTCTTATCATGAGCGGCATCAAACCCAGATTAGTGCGATCCTTAAAGGAATCTAACACGCACTGGGTAGAGGAGCTCGACTCCGTACTTTGGGGGCTGCGGACCACACCGAATCGTACTACCGGATACACACCCTTCTTTATGGTGTACGGCACAGAGGCGGTTCTGCCCTGCGACATAATTCATGACTCACCTCGAGTGCACATGTATGAAGAAAGAGAAGCCGAGCTCGGTCGGCAGGACAGTCTGGATACTTTGGAGGAGGAGCGCGACGTGGCAAAAGCCCGTTCCGCATTCTATCAGCAACAGGCTCGAAGATACCAAAGCAGATAAGCACGGGCCAAAACTTATAACGTTGGCGAGCTAGTTCTACGCTTGCCGGAGAAGAAAAAGACCAAGCTCGAGCACAAATGGGAAGGTCCCTTCATTATTGACCAAGTTCTGACCGGTGGAGCGTACCGTCTGCGGGATGCACCGGATAACCGACTTGAGCCGAACCCATGGAACGCAGCCAGGCTCCGAAGATTCTACGCCTAGTGCCGGACTCTATGTTCGTCTCCTTCCTCTGTCCATTTTTTGCATATACATTATCTGTTTTTTCTTTCTCTCTTTCTCCTTTTTTTTTCTCAAGGCCTTCAAGGGCCAACTTGTGACTTGCTTGCACACTATTGACGCGCTAACCGCGCTCATTATACCTGGGGGCTTCTTACACAGAAGCTTAATTATTTATCTGGGCTTCATGCCCCGCACATGTGTTATTCTTCCGCATGTACCTTTTCTTCGCCATTATATGCATTGATATGACTTAAGTTTTGGCCAAGCTGGGTTGCCTAGCTCTTGTATTTATGCCCTACATTCCCGTTAATTCGGCTAGGGCATAAGGGGAGCACCTCTGCGATTGTTACTGCCGGGTCAGCCGGATGTGTACCTCAGACTAGGTGAAGCCGAAATCTAGCATTCTTAAGGGAATATTCGGTCGGTGAACAAAAGATGATTTTTATTTATTTTCCATATGTGCCCCTAGATATTTTTTCCCTGTGTCTCTTTTCGCAGTCCGGACATGCACTTTAGGGCATGCATACCCAGGGAAAGGAACCCTTAATGGAACTATTATCCCTGGAAGATGTTTCTTACTACCCATGTAATATAACATAACTAGTTGGGTACTTGTCTGTTCAAGCACTAATGACACCTACGCCTGGTTTCCACGCATGCCCCGGTTCTTATATAACTGAGCGGATATTCAGATACACTCCGGACTATCGGGTCCCGAGGTTGAAGCGAAAAGGTCCGCCATGACAAATGATTTACAATCCGGCTAGAAGGCATTATACATGTCACTTTAATTACATAGTCACTTAGACTGACCAAATTCCTCTTCTATACCATCCAACAGGCTGTCTAGTCTACAATCCTGTTGGAAATACTTTGCGGCTAATTCTACTTGCCCATACACTAAGCTAACGGGGATCTCTTTCCCATCAGGCCCCACAGGTCTAACCTCGGCCATGTGGTTTGGGTCAGCCTTGGTATACCGTGTCTTCACCATAGCCCAGGCTTCCCTGGCACCTTGACGGCAGGCCGATATCTTCCATAATCGGAAGCGCCGCCACGCTCCCTTGAGCTTCTCCGCAAGCTCTCCAAGGCCTTCGGACAGGGAGACGGATGGCCACAAGGCCTGGGCAATGCCTTGCATCACCTGCCGAACTTGTTCGTGCAGTTGTGAGAGCTCTGGTAGAAGATCACCCGCAGACCCGGGCATCTTATCCACGGGACGACCCGTCAGCATACCTACAGACATAACTCTGTTAGCTGGCTTCTTCACCGAACTCTTTTTAACAAGTTCACTCAAGCACTTACTGAAAATGTGGCGTCAAAGCCGCTTATTCTCTTTCACGGAGTCCGATAGCTGGGCGCGAACATCCTTTAGTTCCACGCTCAGCTGGGTATTGGCATCCTGGAGATTGCTTTTCTCCTGCCTAGCTTTTGTAAGCACGCGCTCGCGAGCCTTTAGCCGGCGTATGACATGTTGCTCATCCGGATTCACTCCGGCATCATGTGTAATATTTATTGTCAGATTTGCAGGCATACCGCACTCTATATGGTACCTATCATTCTTTGAAACAAGTGTTACCAGAGGAGGCCTTCTCGGACTCCTTCACTGCGGCAGCTGCGGCCCGTAGCTGGGCCTTGCACTCTTCAAGCTCATGAGACAATTGGGTATTCTTCTCTCTAAGAACCTGCACAATAAATGATCATTACATCAGTTATTCTAACTGTTTCAAGTCTCCTGGGCTACTGCTATGTATAATCATCAACTTTTCTTACCCGTATATCCTTTACATACTGGTCCGTGGCTCTGGCTAGACCATTTTGAGCTGCATGGATATACGCATCTCCTGAGTTGAAGGCATCAAACGCCTCTTGGGAGAAACAAGAGTCACGGAGTACGGCTCGCGACGCCTATGATTCATGGCGCTCTCCACTTCGGAATTTGTAGCGGATATTTTATCCGCATCCTCTGTAGGAGGAGCATCCAGCGTGCGCCTCGTGTTAGCTTCTGCCTCTGTGTCCGGCCCTAGAGCCCGACTGGTAGAAGCGTGATCAGCAACCTCTCCGGATATAGTCCGTCGAGCGTTCTTCCTTCTAGGAAACACGGGTGTTATTATGTTTTTAAGACGACAACCACAGAGTGAGGTGTTGCATCATACCTCTGCGCCGGCGTTTCTGTCCGGACTGCTTTCCTTTTTAGCCTGTCCGGCCTCGGAGCCCCTTGTTGGCGAGGTGCCACGTGCTCGGCATGGCGTCTCGAGGGCCTTCCCTATAAAACACCATTTGTATACGGTAGGTGAAGTGCATAAAAGGATCCTTTTCAAAGGTTGGGACTTTGGTCTCATTTACCTGCGAAGCTGGGAGTAGCCAGGGGTAGTCGGCTATAATGGCCACCATGGCGTCATCGCAGCTCAATTGGTAGAATACCCTGTCAATCAGCTCCACGAATATGTCCGGATCCTCTTTAAGGCCGGGGTCGAGGGACCGTTCAAGATCCTCGGGTTGTGGAGGTGGGCTGTTGATCTCCCTTACAGCCTTACACAGTTCCTGTGATGAAATGGCGAGATAAGATATTTGCGGCAAAAATGCGGATGGGGTGGATATAAAAATTGGCAGCTAACCCAGCTCGAAGGGTTGTACATGGAGAATCCATCCCGTGGCTTGATGCGGAGGAACTCCTCTTCCTCTCCCTTGTACAAACCGGACATGATTTTTGCCAGGGCAGCAATAGAGTCCGGCCCCTTACGGCCGCAGCGGGTGGCATCATCTTCCCCGTTAAAATCCCACATAGGGTGGCCTCGATATTGGAGCGGTTGCACCCCCCGCATAATGCATATTGACATAACCTCGGTTATGGTCAGTCCTGATTGAGCCAATATCTTTATCCGGCCCATCAGGTAGAGAACGTCTCTATCGTCTTCCTCCTGAGGGCTTCGTGGTCGCCAGCTCAGGCGCTTCCTCAAGGGAGCATTATCAAACTCGGGAAGGCCGATCCGAATAGGATCCGGAAGAGGGACGTCCTCCATATAAAACCACACCGAAGGCCAGTCTTCGGACGTATTCTTCGGGGTGCCGAATAGGTATCCGGTCCCGGCGATGCGCCATACTTCGGCTCCGCCCACTTGATATATTGATCCCCTCCGTGTACGGAGCACAAGGCAGAACAACTTCTTCCATAGTGCGAAATGAGCTTCGCAGCCCAGAAACAGTTCGCAAAGGGCTACGTAACCAGCAATGTGCAGTATGGAGGTAGGGTTGAGATTGTGCAACTGGAGGCCGTAGAACTCCAGGAGCCCTCGGAGAAACGGATGGATTGGAAATCCATGTCCCCTTATCAAATAAGGGACAAGGCATACCCGCTCTCCCTTAGAGGGATTGGGAAAGCTCTTCGCTTGCTCCCCGCCATTATAGGTGGCGAGCCCGGCTCGGACCGGGACCATATACGCTGGGGGGAGAAATCCCTGGGTCTATAGCTTCACTAATTGGCTGTGCGGGATGGAACACCTCTCCCAATCTCCGGGCTTGGGGCTGCGGGAGCGGGAGGAGGAGCTGCGCTGGCCGGTCATGCTGGAATGGATTTTTTCGGGTGCGCTCTGATGGATGCTCGCTGAGGGAGGATGGTGTGGTTTGGATCGGAGAATCCTCGTCTCTTTAAATAGATAGTTCATTCACACGGCTAGGGTGGTAAATGTAAAAATGCCCTGGCTCCTCACATTCGCTTGACACGTGGAAGATGGCCATTATTGGAAGCAGAAGCCAAGAAGCTCAACATTTATGAGAAGCCGGACACTATTTAACATGTACCATAGTTTGAAGAAGAACCCGCCTTGCAATGTCGAAGACAATCTGCGCGCCGGACTCAACATCATTGAAGCCTGGTTCGGGGGCTACTGAGGGAGTCCTGGATTAGGGGGTATCAGGACAGCCGGACTATAACCTTTGGTTGGACTGTTGGACTATGAAGATACAAGATTGAAGACTTCGTCCCATGTCAGGATGGGACTCTCCTTGGCGTGGAAGGAAAGCTTGGCAATACGGATATGTAGATCTCCTTCCTTGTAACCAACTCTGTGTAACCCTAGCCTCCTCCGGTGTCTATATAAACCGGAGGGTTTTGTCCATAGGACCAACAACAATCAGACCATAGGCTAGCTTCTAGGGTTTAGCCTCTCCGATCTCGTGGTAGATCAACTCTTGTAATACTCATATCATCAAGATCAATCAAGCAGGAGTAGGGTTTTACCTCCATTGAGAGGGCCCGAACCAAGGTAAAAACATCATGTCCCCAGTCTCCTGTTACCATCTGCCTAGACGCACAGTTCGGGACCCCCTACCGGAGATCCGCCGGTTTTGACACCGACAACCGGCAAGTTTGAAATCATAGTTGAGCTCTTTAATAGCCCAATATGCCTTATGTTCTAGTTCGAGAGGTAAGTGACATGCTTTTCCATAAACCATTTTATACGGAGACATACCCATAGGATTTTTATATGCAGTTCTATAGGCCCATAATGCATCATCAAGTTTCTTGGACCAATTCTTTCTAGACCTATTGGCAGTCTTTTGCAAAATTAATTTGAGTTCTCTATTGCTCAATTCTACTTGACCACTATACTGCGGGTGATAAGGAGATGCAATTCTATGATTAACATCGTACTTAAGAAGCATTTTACGGAAAGCACCATGAATAAAATGTGAACCACCATCTGTCATTAAATATCTAGGGACTCCAAACCTCAGAAAAATAACTTCCTTAAGCATTTTAATAGAAGTTTTATGATAAGCACTACTAGTTGGAATAGCTTCTACCCACTTAGTAACATAATCAACAGCAACTAAAACATGTGTATATCCATTAGAGGCAGGAAAAGGTCCCATATAATCAAAGCCCCAAACATCAAATGGTTCAATAACAAGTGAATAATTCATAGGCATTTCTTGACGTCTACTAATATTACCAATTCTTTGGCATTCATCACAAGATAATACAAACTTACGGGCATCCTTGAAGAGAGTAGGCCAATAAAAACTGGATTGTAATACCTTATGTGCAGTTCCATCTCCAGCATGGTGTCCTCCATAAGCTTCGGAGTGACACTTGCGTAGGATATGTTCCTGTTCATGCTCAGGTACACAACATCTAATAACACCATCTACTCCTTCTTTATAAAGATGTGGGTCATCCCAAAAGTAATGTCTCAAATCATAGAAAACCCTTTTCTTTTGCTGGTATGTGAAGCTAGGTGGTATAAATTTAGCAACTATGTAATTAGCATAATTAGCATACCATGGAGTACTACGAGAAGCATTTATAACATTTAATTGCTCATCAGGGAAGCTATCATCAATAGGTAGTGGGTCATCAAGAACATTTTCTAACCTAGACAAGTTGTCTGCAACGGGGTTCTCAGCTCCCTTTCTATCAACAATATGCAAATCAAATTCTTGTAGCAAGAGAACCCATCTAATAAGTCTAGGTTTAGCATCCTTCTTCTCCATAAGATATTTAGTAGCAGCATGATCAGTGTGAATAGTTACTTTAGAATCAACAATATAAGGTCTGAACTTATCACAAGCAAATACAACTGCTAAGAGTTCTTTTTCAGTAGTAGCATAATTTCTTTGAGCATTGTCTAGAGTCTTACTAGCATAATGGAGAACATTTAATTTCTTATCAACTCTTTGCCCTAGAACAAAACCTACAACATAATCACTAGCATCACAAATAATTTCAAAGGGTAAATTCCAATCAGGTGGCTGAATAATAGGTGCAGAGATCAGTGCTTTCTTAACTATTTCAAATGCTTCTACACAATCATCATCAAAGACAAATGGTATATCTTTTTGTAATAAATTAGTCAGAGGCCGAGAAATTTTTGAGAAGTCCTTGATGAACCTCCTATAAAATCCAGCGTGACCAAGGAAACTTCTTATACCTTTGATGTCCTTGGGACATGTCCTCTTTTCAATAGCATCAACCTTGGCCTTATCAACTTTAGTACCTCTTTCAGAAATTTTATGTCCCAAGACAATACCTTCATTAACCATAAAGTGACACTTTTCCCAATTCAAGACAAGATTAGTTTCTTCACATCTCTGCAAAACTCGATCAAGATTGCTCAAGCAATCGTCAAATGAAGATCCATAGACGGAAAAATCGTCCATGAAAACCTCACAAATCTTTTCACAAAAGTCAGAGAATATAGCCATCACGCATCTTTGAAAAGTAGCAGGTGCATTACGTAAACCAAAAGGCATACGTCTATAAGCAAAAGTACCAAAAGGGCAAGTAAAACTGGTCTTTGATTGATCTTTAGCTGACACAGGTATTTGAGAGAAACCAGAATAACCATCTAGAAAGCAATAATGTGTATGTTTGCATAGTCTTTCTAGCATTTGATCAATAAAAGGTAAGGGGTAATGATCTTTCTTAGTAGCCTTATTTAATTTGTGGAAATCAATTACCATCCTATAACCTGTAATAATTCTTTGCGGAATCAATTCGTCTTTATCATTAGGAACTACAGTAATACCTCCCTTCTTAGGGACACAATGGACAGGACATACCCACTAACTATCAGCAACGGGATAAATTATACCTGCCTCCAGAAGCTTTAATATTTCTTTCCTTACCACTTCTTTCATCTTAGGATTCAGCCTTCGTTGATGATCGCGGACAGGTTTGGCATCTTCTTCCAAATTTATTTTATGTTGACATAGAGTGGGACTAATGCGCTTAAGATCATGAAGAGTATATCCAATAGCAGCACGATGCTTCTTCAGAGTTTTCAATAATCTCTCTTCTTCATGTTCTGAAAGGTTAGCACTAATAATAACAGGATATATCTTCTTTTCATCAATATAAGCATATTTAAGAGTATCAGGCAACGGTTTAAGCTCAAACACGGGATCACCCTTGGGTAAAGGATGATCCCCTAGGATTTCAATAGGAAAATTGTGTTTCAGAATAGGTTCCTGTTTAAAGAATACTTCATCTATTTCCCTTCTTTCATTCATAAACATATCATTTTCATGGTCTAGCAAATATTGTTCTAAAGGATCACTAGGGGGTACGGCAATAGAAGCAAGACCAATAATTTCATCCTTACTAGGCAATTCTTCTTCATAGTGTTGTCTACTAAATTTAGAGAAATTAAACTCATGAGACATATCACCCAAACCAATAGTAACAACATTCTTTTTGCAATCTATCCTAGCATTAACAGTGTTCAAGAAGGGTCTACCAAAAATAATGGGACAAAAGCTATCTTGTGGGGAACCAAGAACAAGAAAATCAGCAGGATATTTAGTTTTCCCACAAAAGACTTCAACATCTCTAACAATTCCCATTGCTAATATAGTATCTCTATTGGCAAGTTTAATTGTAACATCAATACCTTCTAACTCAGCAGGTGCAATTTCATGCTTAATTTCTTCGTATAAAGTATGCGGTATAACACTAGCACTAGCACCCATATCACATAAGCCATGATAACAATGATCTCCTATTTTAACAGAAATAACAGGCACGCCTACCACAGGTCTATGTTTATCTTTAGCACAAGGTTTGGCAATTCTAGCGGTTTCACCGCAGAAATGAATAACATGCCTATCAATATTATTAGCTAAGAGATCTTTAACAATGGCAATATTAGGTTCAACTTTAATTTGCTCAGGAGGTGTATAAGTTCTAATATTTCTTTTACGAACCACAATTGAAGCTTTAGCATGATCCTTTATTCTAACAGGGAAAGGTGGTTTCTCAACATAAGAAGTAGGAACAATAGGATCATTATAAGTGATAGTATTTTCTTCAATTTTAGTGGGTGCAGCTACTTTTAGTTCTATGGGAGAATGATATTTAAACCACTTCTCCTTGGGGAGATCAACATAAGTAGCAAAAGATTCACAGAAAGAAGCTACTATCTCAGAGTCAAGTCCATATTTAGTGCAAAATTTACGGAAAACATCGGTATCCATAAAAGATTTAACACAATCAAACTTAGGTGTCATACCTGACTCCTTACCTTCATCGAGATCCCAATCTTCAGAGTTGCGTTTAATTCTATCCAATAAATTCCATTTGAATTCAATAGTCTTCATCATAAAAGATCCAGCACAAGAAGTATCGAGCATGGATTGATTATTATGAGAAAGTCGAGCATAAATTTTTTGAAGATTTATTTCTCTTGAGAGCTCATGATTGGGGCATGAATATAACATTGATTTAAGCCTCCCCCAAGCTTGAGCGATGCTTTCTCCTTTGCGAGGCCAAAAATTATATATATAATTGCGATCATGATGAACAAGATGCATAGGATAATACTTCTGATGAAATTCCAACTTCATTCGTTTATAGTTCCATGATCCCGTGTCATCACATAGCCTATACCATGTCGATACATCTCCCTTCAAAGATAAAGGGAAGACCTTCTTCTTAACAACATCGTCGGGTATACCTGCAAGCTTAAATAATCCACAAACTTCATCTACATATATTAGGTGCTCATCAGGATGCTTTGTTCCATCTCCTGTTAAAGGATTATCTAGCAGTTTTTCTAACATACCCGAAGGAACTTCAAAGGGAACATTTTCATTTTCAGTAGGTTCAGTAGGTTGAGGAGAAACTCTTTGCTTTACTGGTCGGGGTGAAAATACCCCGAACAAGCCCCTCAGAGGATTACTTTCCATAGTAACAAGTGATAGTAAATTTCAGCACACTATATATATATTTTTCCTTACCAAATTCCACCTACCAAAGGCGCTTCACTCCCCGGCAATGGCGCCAGAAAAGAGTCTTGATGACCCACAAGTATAGGGGATCTATCGTAGTCCTTTCGATAAGTAAGAGTGTCGAACCCAACGAGGAGCAGAAGGAAATGATAAGCGGTTTTCAGCAAGGTATTCTCTGCAAGTACTGAAAAAAGTGGTAACAGATAGTTTTGTGATAAGATAATTTGTAACGAGCAACAAGTAACAAAAGTAAATAAAGTGCAGCAAGGTGGCCCGATCCTTTTATAGCAAAGGACAAGCCTGAACAAACTCTTATATAAGGAAAAGCGCTCCCGAGGACACATGGGAATATCTTCAAGCTAGTTTTCATCACGTTCATATGATTCGCGTTCGGTACTTTGATAATTTGATATGTGGGTGAACTGGTGCTTGGGTGCTGTTCTTACTTGAACAAGCATCCCACTTATGATTAACCTCTATTGCAAGCATCCGCAACTACAACAAAATTATTAAGGTAAACCTAACCATAGCATGAAACATATGGATCCAAATCAGCCCCTTACGAAGCGACGCATAAACTAGGGTTTAAGCTTCTGTCACTCTAGCAACCCATCATCTACTTATTACTTCCCAATGCCTTCTCTAGGCCCAAATAATGGTGAAGTGTTATGTAGTCGACGTTCACATAACACCACTAGAGGCTAGACAACATACATCTCATCAAAATATCGAACGAATACCAAATTCACATGACTACTAGTAGCAAGACTTCTCCCATGTCCTCAGGAACAAACGTAACTACTCACAAAGCATATTCATGTTCATAATCAGAGGGGTATTAATATGCATATAGGATGTGAACGTATGATCTTCCACCAAATAAACCAACTAGCATCACCTACAAGGAGTAATCAACACTACTAGCAACCTACTAGTACCAATCCCGGACTTGGAGACAAGAATTGGATACAAGAGATGAACTAGGGTTTTGAGAGGAGATGGTGCTGGTGAAGATGTTGATGGAGATTGCCCTCTCCCGATGAGAGGAGCGTTGGTGATGACGATGGTGATGATTTCCCCCTCCCGGAGGGAAGTGTCCCCGGCAGAACAGCTCTGCCGGAGCCCTAGATTGGTTCCGCCAAGGTTCCGCCTCGTGGCGGCGGAGTTTCATCCCGAAAGGTTGCTTATGATTTTTTCCTCGACGAAAGACCTCATATAGCGGAAGATGGCCATGGGAGAGCCAACAGGGGGCCCACGAGGCAGGGGGGCGCGCCCTGGGGGTAGGGCACGCCCGCTACCCTCGTGGCCAGGTGGGTCCCCCTCTGGTGAACTTCTTCCGCTCAACATTTTTTATTATTTCCAAAAATGACTTTCGTGGAGTTTCAGGACTTTTGGAGTTGTGCAAAATAGGTCTCTAATATTTCCTCCTTTTCCAGCCCAGAATTCCAGCTGCCGGCATTCTCCCTCTTCATGTAAACCTTGTAAAATAAGAGAGAATAGGCATAAGTATTGTAACATAACGTGTAGTAACAACCCATAATGCAATAAATATCGATATAAAAGCATGATGCAAAATGGACGTATCAACCTCCTCGACGCCCACAAGCTCTGCCATGGCTATCGCCAAAGCTTGGATGCGTTCTCCCAGATCCTCGGTACTCACAATGGCCCAATCAAAGGCCTTATAACGGGCAAGTTCCGTTCCAACGGCAAGGACCGAGCCAAGCTTGACAAGTGGTTCCGATCCCACACCATAGATCAGCTCGAGAAGCTATGTTATAATGATGGGCACATGCGCTTGCTGCCAACGTCCGCGCTCCGCTTTCCGCCCATGCTGCGGCTCGCCAAGTTCATGAACTGCCATTCCCCCCTTAATGATGCTCCCGCTCTTTTTCTACCATGACCGAAGCACCTCGAGCTCGTCGCCGTCCGCATCCCAAAGTATGAAAAGGAGCGCCTGCTCCGCGGCTGTACTGCACTCGAGTTCCTTCGTCTTCAGGCGATGAATTTGTCGAGTACCTTGCACATCACCTCCAGGACTCTTCGGACTATTTATGTGTGTTGCTTGTGCTGCAAAGAGAGATCACAAAAGGTGGACAACAATATGGTCATCCAGGACACACCTTCACTTGAGAGATTACTTGTAGTTGATCAACAAGGTCCAACAAGAATCAATATCATTTATGCGCCAAAACTGAAAGTGGTGAGCTACTCGTCTGTCAAATACTTCAACTTTCAGGTACAACAGTCGTCTTATATACCTCTCCTTCTTGATATCAACGTTATTTGTAGTTTTGAAGATGTATGTTCGTCTGTCATCCAGCGAAGCTTCACCCAGACTCTGGGCAAAGTGAAGGTCTTGGCACTAGAATCTATCGGCCCCAACCTAGACCAAGTTGTTAGTTGCCTGCGATGCTTTCCATGCCTGAAGATGCTGTATATCGAGGTGATGTTCCTTTCCTGTTAAATGTTAACCATAAGGGAGTTCAATTTTTTGCACCTTTTCCCAAGTTTACAATGACAATGTACTACGATTTCTGAAGGAAATTTGGAGGATTTTAGGACATACACCCCCACCCCATATTGGTTGCTTCATTCATATGGTTACAATCGTCCATAAGCATTTCTCCTTCGGATTCATCTGTACTAGTTTTCTTAGGGAATTTTTCATCCAATCCAACCTCTTGTGAAGAAGGCTACATGTTTCTACTCCCTCCGTTCCATAATGCAAGACATTTTTAACACTAGTGTACTGTCAAAAAATGTCTTACATTATGGGACAGAGGGAGTAGATTGTAATCAAATGCCCATGTTAATTATGCCAGATCGAAGATGGCACGTTGGTGCATTTTACAAATCCTGCAAACCAAATGGGCATGTAGCAGTGTTCAAAACTTCATGTAGGCACTACCACATTCTCTTCTTTTCCAGTGCATATTAGGCCCGGAGGTGGATGATGTTTATAACGACAATCTCGAATACCTGGATCTGCATCTCTCAAATATTACTTTGAACTCCTACCGAGGGAGAGAGGCCAGGACTTTATTTAATGATGAATCCACCATTTTGGATGAGGCTTCAATTGACTCTGAGGACAAGGTTGCTATCTATGATGATTATGGTGATGACATGTATGCTATATTGAATAATGATAATCATGAAACTTGTCATCATGATTTTAATTTTCAATCACATGATAGTTATTTTGTTTAGTTTGCTCCCACAATTATTGATGAGAATAAATTTTCTTAAGTGTAGAGTAATAAAATTTCTATGCTTGTGGATCATGAAAAGAATGCTTTATGTGATAGTTATTTTGTTGAATTTATTCATGATGCTACTGAAAATTATTATCAGGGAAGAACTTATGCTTGTAGGAAATGCAATAATATCAAAACTTTATCAAGGTATGTGTTTGTGAAATCCCTATTAAGCGTCTTGATCTATCTCTATAGATATTGATGCCCAATATATAAGCAGCTTCACCGAGGTCTTTCATTGAAAAACTGTTATTCAAGTATCCTTTTATGCTATCCAAAAATTCTATATCATTTCCAATCAACAATATGTCATCCACATATAATACTAGAAATGCTATAGAGCTCCCACTCACTTTCTTGTAAATACAAGCTCCTCTGAAAGTCTGTATAAAACCGTATGCTTTGATCACCTCAGCTAAGCGTATATTCCAACTCCGAGATTCTTGCACCAGTCCATAGATGGATCGCTGGAGCTTGTACACTTTGTTAGCACCTTTAGGATCGACAAAACCTTCTAGTTGCATCATATACAACTCTTCTTTAAGAAATCCATTCAGTAATGCAGTTTTGACGTCCATTTGCCAAATTTCATAATCATAAAATACGACAATTGCTAACATGATTGGAACAGACTTAAGCATCGATACGGGTGAGAAAGTCTCATCGTAGTCAACTCCTTGAACTTGTCGAAAACCATCAGCGTTAGTCTTCTTCTTGAAGATCCATTTATTCTCTATGGCTTGCTGATCATCGCGAAGTCAACCAAAGTCCACACTTTGTTCTCATACGTGGATCCTATCTCAGATTTCATGGCCTCAAGCCATTTATTGGAATATGGGCTCATCATAGCTTCTTCATAGTTCATAGGTTCGTCATGGTCTAGTAACATGACTTCCAGAACAGGATGACCGTACCACTCTGGCATGGAACGTGCTCTGGTTCACCTATGAGGTTCGGTAGTAACTTGATCTGAAGTTTCATGATCATTATCATTAGCTTCCTCTCTAGTTGGTGTAGGCATCACTTGAACGGTTTTCTGTGATGAGCTACTTTGCAATTCGAGAGAAGGTACAATTACCTCATCAAGTTCTACTTTCCTCCCACTCACTTCTTTCGAGAGAAACTCCTTCTCTAGAAAGTTTCCATTCTAAGCAAAAAATATATTGCCTTCGGATTTGTGGTAGAAGGTGTACCTGATTTTTTCCTTAGGGTATCCTATGAAGACGCACTTCTCCAATTTGGGTTCGCGCTTCTTAGGCTGAAGCCTTTTGACATAAGTGTCGCAACCCCAAACTTTAAGAAACGACAGCTTGGGTTTCTTGCCAAACAATAGTTCATACGGTGTTGTCTCAACAGATTTAGACGGTGCTCTATTTAACGTGAATGCAGCTATCTCTAATGCATAGCCCCAAAACGATAGTGGTAAGTCGGTAAGAGACATCATAGATCGCACCATATCTAATAAAGTACGGTTACAACGTTCGGACACACCATCACGCTGTGGTGTTCCAGGTGGCGTGAGTTGTGAAACTATTCCACATTGTTTTAAATGAAGGCCAAACTCGTAACTCAAATATTTGCATCCGCGATCAGATCGTAGAAACTTTATTTTCTTGTTATGATGATTATTGATACGTCTCCAAAGTATCTATAATTTTTGATTGCTCCATGCTATATTATCTACTGTTTTGGACTAAATTGGGCTTTATTTTCCACTTTTATATTATTTTTGGGACTAACCTATTAACTGGAGGCCCATCCCAGAATTGCTGTTTTTTGCCTATTTCAGTGTTTCGAAGAAACGGAATATCAAACGGAGTCCAAACAGAAAAATCCTTTTTGGAACGTGATTTTCTTCGCGAATATGACACAGGAGACTTGCACCCTAGGCCAAGGAACACCGGAGGCGGTCACGAGGGTAGGGGGTGCCCCCCCAGGGTGCGCCCCCTGCCTCGTGGGCCCCTCGACGCTCCACCGACGTACTTCTTCCTCCTATATATATCAACGTACCCCCAAACGAACAGAAGAGGAGCCAAAAACCTAATTCCACCGCCGCAACTTTCTGTATCCACGAGATCCCATCTTGGGGCCTGTTCCGGAGCTCCGCCGGAGAGGGCTGTCATCACGGAAGGTTTCTACATCATCATAGCCTCTCCGATGAAGTGTGAGTAGTTTACCTCAGACCTTCGGGTCCTTATTTAGTAACTAGATGGCTTCTTCTCTCTTTTTGTATCTCAATACAATGTTCTCCCCCTCTCTTGTGGAGATCTATTAGATGTAATCTTCTTCTTTTTGCGCTGTGTTTGTTGAGACCGATGAATTGTGGGTCTATGATCAAGTCTATCTATGAATAATATTTGAATCTTCTCTGAATTCTTTTATGTATGATTGGTTATCTTTGCAAGTCTCATCGAATTATCCGTTTGGTTTGGCCGATTAGATTGGTAGTTCTTGCCATTGGAGAAGTTCTTAGCTTTGGGTTCGATCTTGCGGTGTCCTTTCCCAGTGACAGAAGGGGCAGCAAGGCATGTATTGTATCGTTGCCATCGAGGATAACAAGATGGGGTTTATTTCATATTGCATGAATTTATCTCTCTACATCATGTCATCTTACTTAAAGCGTTACTCTGTTTTTAACTTAATACTCTAGATGCATGCTGGATAGCGGTTGATGAGTGGAGTAATAGTAGTAGATGCAAAATCGTTTCGATCTACTTGTCATGGACGTGATGCCTATATACATGATCATGCCTAGATATTCTCATAACTATGCTCAATTCTGTCAATTGCTCAACAGTAATTTGTTCACCCACCGTAGAATACTTATGCTCTTGAGAGAAGCCACTAGTGAAACCTATGGCCCCCGGGTCTATTCTCATCATATCAATCTCCATCACTTTTACTTTGCTTTGCTTTTTTACTTTGCCTTTTACTTTTACTTTGCATCTCTATATCAAAAATACCAAAAATATTATCTATCAGATCTCACTTTCGTAAGTGACCGTGAAGGGATTGACAACCCCTAATCGCTTTGGTTGCGTTGAGCTCTTTGTGTTGTGTAGGTACGAGGGACTTGCGCGTGGCCTCCTACTAGATTGATACCTTGGTTCTCAAAAACCGAGGGAAATACTTACGCTACTCTGCTGCATCATCCTTTCCTCTTCAGGGAAAACCAACACAAGCTCAAGACGTAGCAAGAAGAATTTCTGGCGCCATTGCCGGGGAGTCTACGCAAAAAGTCAACATACCAAGTACCCATCACAATCCCTATCTATCACATTACATAAGTTGCCATCTGCCTCTCGTTTTCCTCTCCCCCACTTCACCCTTGCCGTTTTATTTGCGCTCTCCTTCTCCATCTCCTTCTCCTTCTCCGTTCGCCTTTTTCTCCCTTGCCTTTTGTTTGCTCATGTGTTGGATTGCTTGTTTGTCGCGATGGCTCAAGATACTACCAAATTGTGTGACTTCACCAATACCAACAATAATGATTTCCTTAGCACTCCGATTGCTCCTCTTGCCAATACTGAATCTTGTGAAATCAATACTGCTTTGTTGAATCTTGTTATGAAAGATCAATTCGCCGGCCTTCCTAGTGAAGATGCCGCTACTCATCTGAATAGCTTCGTTGATTTATGTGATATGCAAAAGAAAAAAGATGTCGATAATGACGTTATTAAATTGAAGCTATTTCCTTTTTCTCTTAGAGATCGTGCTAAAGCTTGGTTTTCGTCTTTGCCTAAAAATAGTATTGATTCTTGGAACAAGTGCAAAGATGCTTTTATCTCTAAGTATTTTCCTCCCGCTAAGATCATCTCTCTTAGAAATGACATTATGAATTTTAAGCAACTTGATCATGAACATGTTGCACAAGCTTGGGAGAGAATGAAATTAATGATACGTAATTGCCCTACTCATGGTTTGAACTTGTGGATGATTATACAAAATTTTTATGCCGGATTGAATTTTGCTTCTAGAAATCTTTTAGATTCGGCCGCGGGAGGCACTTTTATGGAAATCACTTTAGGATATGCTACTAAACTCCTAGATAATATTATGTTTAATTATTCTCAATGGCACACTAAAAGATCTTCTAATAAAAAAGTGCATGCGATAGAAGAAATCAATGTTTTGAGTGGAAAGATGGATGAACTTATGAAATTATTTGCTACTAAGAGTGTTTCTTCTGATCCTAATGATATGCCTTTGTCTACTTTGATTGAGAATAATAATGAATCTATGGATGTGAATTTTGTTGGTAGGAATAATTTTGGTAACAACGCGTATAGAGGGAATTTTAATCCTAGGCCTTATCCTAGTAATCCTTCTAATAATTATGGAAATTCCTACAACAACTCTTATGGAAATTATAACAAGATGCCCTCTAAATTTGAGAGTAGTATTAAAGAGTTTATGAATTCCCAAAAGAATTTTAATGCTTTGCTTGAAGAGAAATTACTTAAAGTTGATGATTTGGCTAGGAACGTTGATAGAATTTCTCTTGAGGTTGATTCTTTAAAGCTTAGATCTATTCCTCCTAAACATGATATCAATGAGTCTCTCAAAGCCATGAGAATTTCCATTGATGAGTGCAAGGAAAGAACCGCTAGGATGCGTGCTTCCAAAGATGCCTTTATTAAAGCGTGTTCTTCCAATACCTATGAAAATCAAGATGAAGAGCTAAAAGTTATTGATGTGTCTCCTATCAAATCTTTGTTTTGCAATATAAATCTTGATGAAACTGAATATGATCTTCCCTTACCTTGAAGGCGTTCTAAAAATTCAGAGTATTTAGATCTTTATGATGAAATTGATGAAAGTGGGATTGAAAGAAATAAAACCCTAGATGTTGCTAAACCCACTATATTGGATTTCAAGGAATTTAATTATGAAAGTTGCTCTTTGATTGATTGTATTTACTTGTTTCAAGCCGTGCTAAATTCTCCACATGCTTATAGTCAAAAGAAAGCCTTTACCGAACATATTGTTGATGCCTTCATGCAATCTTATGAAGAAAAGCTTGAGATAAAAGTTTCTATCCCTAGAAAACTCTATGATGAGTGGGAACCTACTATTAAAATTAAAATTAAAGATCATGAGTTTTATGCTTTGTGTGATTTGGGTGCTAGTGTCTCAACCATCCCCAAAACTTTGTGTGATTTGCTAGATTTCTGCGATTTTGATGATTGCTCTCTAAACTTGCATCTTGCGGATTCCACTATTAAGAAACCTATGGGAAGGATTAATGATGTTCTTATTGTTGCTAATAGGAATTATGTGTCCATATATTTCATTGTTCTTGATATAGATTGCAATCTTTCTTGCCCTATTATTCTTGGTATACCTTTCCTTAGAACGGTTGGTACGATTATTGATATGAAGGAAGGGAATATTAGATTCTAATTTCCATTAAAGAAGGGCATGGAACAATTTCCAAGAAAGAAAATAAAATTGCCATATGAAACTATCATGAGAGCCACTTATGGATTGCCTTCCAAAGATGGCAATACCTAGATCTATCCTCGCTTTTATGCCTAGCTAGGGGCGTTAAACGATAGCGCTTGTTGGGAGGCAACCCAATTTTATTTTTAGTCTTTTGTGTTTTTCTTCTGTTAGGGAATAAATAACCCATATACCCTCTGTTTGGATGTGGTTTTGTGTTTTAATTAGTGTTTGTGCAAAGCTAGACCTATTGGATCTTCTTGGATGATAGTTGTTTGATCTTGCTGTAATTTCCAGAAACTTTGCGTTCAGTGCCCGAATTATTAAAAATCATCAGAACGTGATAAAATACTGATTCCAATTGCTTCTGATCAATAAACAAATTTTGTAGGTCTTATAATTTCGGTAGAATTGTTTGGGTTCGAGAAGTTTGCGTTAGTTACAGATTACTACAGACTGTTCTGTTTTTGACAGATTCTGTTTTTCATGTGTTGTTTGCTTATTTTGATGAATCTATGGTTAGTAGAATATGTTATGATCCATAGAGAAGTTGGAATACAGTAGTTTTAACACCAATATAAGTAAAGAAAGAGTTCATTACAGTACTTTGAAGTAGTCTTTTGTTTTCTTTCTCTAACGGAGCTCACGAGATTTCTGTTGAGTTTTGTGTTCTGAAGTTTTCAAGTTTTGGGTGAATTCTTTTGATGGATTATGGAACAAGGAGTGGCAAGAGACTAAGCTTGGGGATTCCCATGGCACCCCCAAGATAATACAAGGACACCGAAAAGTCAAAGCTTGGGGATGCCCCGGAAGGCATCCCCTCTTTCGTCCACTTCCATCGGTAATTTACTTGGAGCTATATTTTTATTCACCAACATGATATGTGTTTTGCTTGGAGCTTCCTGTATTATTTGTGTCTTTGTTTGTTAGTGTGCCACAATCATCCTTGCTGTACACACCTTTTGAGAGAGCCATACATAAATTGGAATTTGATAGAATACTCTATGTGCTTCACTTATATCTTTTGAGTATGTAGTTTTGCTCAATGTGCTTCACTTATATCTTTTGAGCGTTATAATTTTGCTATATGTGCTTCACTTAGATATTTTAGAGCACGGTGGTGGTTTGTTTTAAAGAAACTATTGATCTCTCATGCTTCACTTAAATTATTTTGTGAGTCTTAATAGCATGATAAATTGCTTAATGTTAATATGCTTGGTGTTCATGATTTGTAAAATTTTCTTTTGAGTGCGTTGAATACTAAGAGAAGATTGAAGCATGATAATAGTTTTGAGATATGGAGGTAATAATATTAGAGACATGCTAGTTTAGTAGTTGTGAATTTAAATAATACTTGTGTTAAAGTTTGTGATTCCCGTAGCATGCACGTATGGTGAACCGTTATGTGAGGAAGTTGGAGCATAACTTATTTATTGGTTGTCTTCCTTATGAGTGGCGGTCGGGGACGAGCGATGGTCTTTTCCTACCAATCTATCCCCCTAGGAGCATACGCGTAATACTTTGCTTTGATAACTTCTAGATTTTTGCAATAACTATATGAGTTCTTTATGACTAATGTTGAGTCCATGGATTATACGCATTTTCCCCATCCTTCCACCATTGCTAGCCTCTCTAATACCGCGCACCTTTCGCCGGTATCATACACCCACCATATACCTTCCTCAAAACAGCCACCATACCTACCTATCATGGCATTTCCATAGCCATTCTGAGATATATTGCCATGCAAATTTCCACCGTTCCGTTTATTATGACACGCTCCATCATTGTCATATTGCTAGCATGATCATGTAGTTGACATCGTATTTGTGGCAAAGCCACCGTTCATAATTCTTTCATACATGTCACTCCTGATTCATTGCATATCCCGGTACACCGCCGGAGGCATTCATATAGAGTCATATTTGTTCTAAGTATCGAGTTGTAATTGTTGAGTTGTAAGAAAAAAAAGTGTGATGATCATCATTTTTTAGAGCATTGTCCCAAGTGAGGAAAGGATGATGGAGACTATGATTCCCCCATAAGTCGGGATGAGACTCCGGACGAAAAAAAGAGGCCATAAAAAAAGAGAAAAGGCCCAAATCAAAAAAATGAGAGATAAAAGAGAGAAGGGACAATGCTACTATCCTTTTACCACACTTGTGCTTCAAAGTAGCACCATGATCTTCATTATAGAGAGTCTCTCGTTATGTCACTTTCATATACTAGTGGGAATTTTTCATTATAGAACTTGGCTTGTATATTCCAATGATGGGCTTCCTCAAAACTGCCCTAGGTCTTCGTGAGCAAGCGAGTTGGATGCACAGCCACTTAGTTTCTTTTGATGAGCTTTCATATACTTATAGCTCTAGTGCATCCGTTGCATGGCAATCCCTACTCACTCACATTGATATCTATTAATGGGCATCTCCATAGCCTGTTGATACGCCTAGTTGATGTGAGACTATCTTCCCCTCCTTTTGTCTTCTCCACAACCACCATTCTATTCCATATAAGTGCTATATCCATGGCTCACGCTCATGTATTGCGTGAAGATCGAAAAAGTTTTGAAAAAGTTAGAGTATGAAACAATAGCTTGGCTTGTCATTGGGGTTGTGCATGATTTAAATACTTTGTGTGGTGAAGATAGAGCATAGCCAGACTATATGATTTTGTAGGGATAACTTTCTTTGGCCATGTTATTTTGAGAAGACATAATTGCTTTATTAGTATGCTTGAAGTGTTATTATTGTTTATGTCAATCTGAACTTTTGTCTTGAATCTTTCTAATCTGAATATTCACACCACAATTAAGAAATTTTGCATTGAAATTATGCCAAGTAGCACTCCACATCAAAAATTCTCTTTTTATCATTTACCTACTCGAGGACGAGCAGGAATTAAGCTTGGGGATGCCTGATACGTCTCCAACGTATCTATAATTTTTGATTGCTCCATGCTATATTATCTACTGTCTTGGACTATATTGGGATTTATTTTCCACTTTTATATTATTTTTAGGACTAACCTATTAACCGGAGGCCCAGCCCAGAATTGCTATTTTTTTGCCTATTTCAGTGTTTCGAAGAAATGGAATATCAAATGGAGTCCAAACAGAAAAAATCATTTTTGGAACGTGATTTTCTTCCCGAATATGACACAGGAGACTTGGACCCTACGCCAAGGAACGCCGGAGGCGGTCACGAGGGTAGGGGGCGCCCCCCTAGGGCGCGCCCCCCTCCCTCGTGGGCCCCTCGACGCTCCACCGACGTACTTCTTCCTCCTATATATATCCACGTACCCCCAAACAAACAGAAGAGGAGCCAAAAACCTAATTCCACCGCTGCAACTTTCTGTATCCACGAGATCCCATCTTGGGGCCTGTTCCGGAGCTCCGCCGGAGAGGCCCGTCATCACGGAAGGCTTCTACATCATCATAGCCTCTCTGATGAAGTGTGAGTAGTTTACCTCAGACCTTCGGGTCCATAGTTAGCAGCTAGATGGCTTCTTCTCTCTTTTTGGATCTCAATACAATGTTCTCCCCCTCTCTCGTGGAGATATATTCGATGTAATCTTCTTCTTTTTGCGGTGTGTTTGTTGAGACCGATGAATTGTGGGTTTATGATCAAGTCTATCTATGAATAATATTTGAATCTTCTCTGAATTCTTTTATGTATGATTGGTTATCTGTGCAAGTCTCTTCGAATTATCCGTTTGGTTTGGCCGACTAGATTGGTAGTTCTTGCCATGGGAGAAGTGCTTAGCTTTGGGTTCGATCTTGCGGTGTCCTTTCCAAGTGACAGAAGGGGCAGCAAGGCACGTATTGTATCGTTGCCATCGAGGATAACAAGATGGGGTTTATTTCATGTTGCATGAATTTATCTCTCTACATCATGTCATCTTGCTTAACGCATTACTCTATTTTTAACTTAATACTCTAGATGCATGCTGGATAGCGGTCGATGAGTGGAGTAATAGTAGTAGATGCAGAATCGTTTCGATCTACTTGTCACGGACGTGATGCCTATATACATGATCATGCCTAGATATTCTCATAAGTATGCTCAATTCTGTCAATTGCTCAACAGTAATTTGTTCACCCACCGTAGAAGACTTATGCTCTTGAGAGAAGCCACTAGTGAAACCTATGGCCCCCGGGTCTATTCTCATCATATCAATCTCCATCACTTTTACTTTGCTTTGCTTTTTACTTTGCCTTTTACTTTTACTTTGCATCTCTATATCAAAAATACCAAAAATATTATCTATCAGATCTCACTTTCGTAAGTGACCGTGAAGGGATTGACAACCCCTAATCGTGTTGGTTGCGTTGAGCTCTATGTGTTGTGTAGGTACGAGGGACTTGCGCGTGGCCTCCTACTGGATTGATACCTTGGTTCTCAAAAACTGAGGGAAATACGTACGCTACTCTGCTACATCATCCTTTCCTCTTCGGGGAAAACCAACGCAAGCTCAAGAGGTAGCAATTATCCACTTGACTCTGAAATTTTTGAACTTTTCAAATGTTTTAGACTTGTGTTTCATTAATTAGATAAACCCATGTCTGGTCAAATCATCTGTGAAGGTCAGAAAAAAACAATACCCGCCGCGAGCCTCAACACTCATCGGACCGCATATGTCGGTATGTACTATTTCCAATAAGTCATTAGCTCACTCCATTGTATCGGAGAATTGAGTTTTAGTCATCTTGCCCATGAGGCATGGTTTGCAAGTATCAAATGATTCATAATCAAGTGATTCCAAAAGCCCACCTGCATGGAGTTTCTTCATGCACTTTACACCAATATGACCTAAACGGCAGTGCCACAAATATGTTGCACTATCATTATCAACTTTGCATCTTTTGGCCTCAATATTATGAAAATGTGTATCACTATGATCGAGATTCAATAAACCATTTACATTGGGTGTATGACCATTGAGGGTTTTATTCATGTAAACAGAACAACAATTATTCTCTGACTTAAATGAATATACGTATTGCAATAAACATGATCCAATCATATTCATGCTCAACGCAAACACCAAATAACATTTATTTAGGTTCAACACTAATCCCGAAGGTAGAGGGAGTGTGCGATGGTGATCTTATCAACCTTGGAATCACTTCGAACACACATCGTCACCTCGCCCTTAACTAGTCTCTATTCATTCTGTAACTCCCGTTTCGAGTTACTAATCTTGGCAAATGAACTAGTATCTGTAACACCCCAAAAATTTAATCAAGTTTTATTAAGTAAAATTTGGCCAGAGATAAATTTTTGAATTATACTAGGTCATTTATTAATTTCAAAGCCTTTTCTATTTCCCGTTTTACAAAAAACTCTCCCCACCATAGAAGATTATTTTGTAGAATGTTGTGGTCCTTGGTTTTTTGTAAATAATTTCATTTATATCACAAATAACAGTAGGAAATATTTTCATAATAAAATTTCCACAAATAATTCTTCTGCTAGCATTTTCAGTCCTTAAAATGCTTCTATTGCACTACAAGTATTTTAAATAATTGTTTTAAAATCCCACAAAAATTATGAGAGGTAAGGTGATACCTATAAATCACTTTTGAGCAAACACCTAACTAGGTCATTTGAAAATTTTGGGTGAAACATCCTCTTTTCAATTCTGGCCCATTCTTGAGTTATAACTGCAACCCTCTTTTTCCTAGCTCCATTAATTCTGAAACTTTTCCATCTTATAGTTCTTCCAACAAAAACCTTAACTCCATAAGATCAGCTCCATTTGCATCTTTTAGGTCCAGCAAACACTCCTCTGAAGTTTCTGTCCAGAACTGAATTCTGGTAAAACTTGCACTAGAAAGTTTCTCATCTTGGCAAACTAACTCCACCACCATCTCTATCATCTAAAGCGACCCCATCCAGCCAAACTTCAGATCCAGAAGAATATTCTATACAACTCTATCATTCTGTCGAGCACCTCATGTGCATGACATAATTCTGCAAGTTCATAAACTTGCTTTGGGAACATGCTCATACGACTGAACCAGCATGTCTACTAACTCTATCTCACACACACTCTTGACCCTGTTAAGTTTCAGCTGCACAAGATCTCTCTAGGTTTCCATGGCATTGTATTGAGCATGTTCCGTGCCTGTCTAGAGCGTGTCGAGAGCGCGCGTTTTGCTCGCGTACTACACTGCTGGCATCAAGCTTCTGTTGTGTCTCTGCCGCCTCCCCCTCTCATCCTGATCCTTCTCTGGATCTTCTCGACCACTTGGAAGCTCGCCAACATCCTCGCTTGGCCCCTAGCGTCGCCCACCGCTGTCCACGATGACCAGGACCACCGCCCGACGAGTTCCCCATGGCCACGTCTCTGCCCAACCCACGTGGCGCGTCCCGAAGAGCCCAGCTCCTCCCAGGAGTAACTGAGGGCGGCCACCGTCCTCACCGGCCCCCCTGCCGACCTCAATGGCCTCACCTACCGCTGTAATGATCGTCGCCGCCGTGCTTATCCTCTGGGCACCGCGGAGCCGACCCCTTCGCTCTATAAAAGCCACCCCAGGCCCTCGAGCAGCACCATCTCACTCTACCTCTCCCTCACAAACCCACTCGTAGCAGCAACACACCAGAGGAGGTCGTCTTCTCCGATTCCGGCAGCTTCGATCGCCGCCACTGCCGTGTTGGTTCCAACGCCACCAGGGCCTCCCCCACTCCGTTATCTCCACCAGTAGCCTCCTAGTGCTCCCGCTAATCCACCCACACACTCAATTTGGCTCCGGAGCCGCCATAGGCGAAAGCCCCATCTCACCCGATGCCGCCGTCCGACGGGAAGCTCGCCATCGGCGACTCCGCCCGCTCCGGTGACCAAGGAGGGTACCCACGGGTTCGCCTCAATCTCCTGAGCTTGTACGTGGCCTCAGTTTTCCGAACAGTGCCACCATTCACCAGCGCCGATCGCTGGAGCTCCGCCTCTGTTCGGCCGGAGAAGGAGGCACGCGCGAGGACCGGTCAAACCTGACCAGTGGGCCTGCCTGGCCCACTATTAGTGACCCAGCGCCACGCTAGCTCGACTTAAGTGGAGGCGTATTACACAGAATACGTCTCCTCCTCTGGAAAGCGTATTCTCGCTCGAATTGTTTTCTTTTTCTGTTTTAATTTAAAATCCAGATTTTACCCTAACTTTGATTGGCTCTAGTTTGTAAACCACAACTCCAAATGACTTGATTCTTTTTCTGGTATTTCTAAAATTTCATCTAGTTTATTTTAGTATTTATTTTAAAAAATTCCAAACAACTTTTGTGTGTTGTTTTAGAATTGTGTGGTAATTAAAATATTTTGAAAATAGGAAATGGAGGGGAGATGTAATTTTCAAAGTTTTGGAATGCACCCAACACTTCTGCATGCTCAAGGCAAGCATTTTGAACACATGATATGGTGACTGCATAATTATTTGTGCCATGTGTATTTGAATTATGAATATGTTGAATTCCTATAGAGTTTGCATATTGTTGGTCATACATGCATGATCCCCTTGATGGTATTTTATTTTCACTTAAACATGAAGTATAAGTGAGTACGGTTGTTTTCATGTGCCATATGTGCCTGTGTTGGTCCGGGCTAATTTGCAGGAAGAATCAGTCACGAGAAAGGTGACTATGAGACTGAAATCTCGTGGTGACGAGAATGATCAGTGAGGGTATGTTGGGACATACCAGGTGGTGACCCTGTTGGGTACTGCCAAGGAGTTATATTGTGCTAACCACTCCAGGAAAACTTAAACCTCCTGAGTTGATCATAGATCGAGTCTTGTTCCAGTAACCCCCATACTGGTTTCGTGCTACCACTTGTCCCCGCCACAAGCAGGGTACGGTTCAATAAGTTGTTAACCCCTTTCCCTGCACACACCGTACAGAGAGGCCACAATGAGGGTTTCCAGGTACTGGCTGCAATGCCAGTCATCGGGCCAGGGGCATGGTTGTATCCGGCTAGGCCGAGAGGGGGGCACCCCTTGTAATCCGCGCATGTTAATAGTGATCCCATGCTACTCGAGACGATGGTCTCCCCGCCTTAGAGTTTCTCTTGAACGATGCTTTGGGTGATTCCTGGCATCCAGAAAGTTAAACTGGTGTGTGCTGGTCAGGTGTGTTTTCAACCCAAAGGCCGTAACGGGAATTAGTCAACGTCTCGGTGTTGGCTAAAGAAATCCTATACATGTGGGTAAAGAGTACACCCTCTGCAGAGTTATATCTATTCGAATAGCCGTGTCCATGGTTAAGGAATATAGTCTGGGTTGGTCAAGTGTCAGTCTTAGTGTCAGTCTCCGGAGGAAATAATTAAAGTGATCATGGTTCCTTGTGCAGGATAATGATTGTCACTACTGGTGCTATTATGAATATTATTGTTGATATGGATATTGTTGTGGACTAACCTTTTCCTCTTATTTTTAACCTTGAGTATCTCTTGGGATGGCTAGACTACGCGGGATACTCAAGTTTATTTTCGTTTCTGAGTATCACTTGGGATGGCTAGTCCACCTGGAAACTTGTGTTATTATTTTCTTATAAGCCCTTTATGAGGCGTCGCCCAGACACCCGACTGTGGCATGTATTTTCAAGACCTCTTGAGGCATCACTTTTTGACACCCGTTTGGCATTTCTTTTCAAGACCTCTCGTGGCGTCGCTTGAGTTCTCGGGCAGTCCTGTCTCGCCCGATTGTCTTTTAAATACCCGTTTGGCATTTCTTTTCAAGACCTCTCGTGGCGTTGCTTGAGTTCTCGGGCAGTCCTTTCGCGCCCGATTCTCTTTTAGACACCCGCTCGGCATTTCTCTTGGAATTTCTCGGGCGGTCCAACACCCGATGTTCTGTTTCATTTCTTTGATTTACTAATAACATGATTTATTTATCCTTCCGCACCGTATGAATATTTGTCATGCCATGCTCTAATTCTCAGTCAGCACATGCACATAATTTAATTCATCATGAGCATATGCATCCGGTATATCTTTTGTTCTTGATGTTTGCGAGTACATTCAAACGTACTCACTGGCTTGTCCCTGGCTATTGTCTTGGCCAGATTATGACTCGGAGAGGAGCATTACGGAGACACCCCGCAACCTAGGATTCGAAGATAGCAGCCACACAAGATAGGAGTTATCCAGGTCAGCTGTTCCCGTGGGAATGGAGTCCCATCAACATTGGAGATCCACGAGTCGCTTCCGTCGTCCACCACTAGAGATCCTTATTGTACTCAATGGACCTATAAGGTCTTGTACTCAAATCCTTGTAATTGCTTGGAATTTTGTATCAAGGAAATATCCAACAACAACAGTAATCCTGGGGCTGGAGGTAACATAAGGGTCGTTTTCTGGGAATTTATGTCCCGGAAATCCGGCCCCGACGGTATCAAATGCCGAGGGGATACTATGAACACTAGTAAAGTACACATCAATCTATATATCAAATATAACTTTGTTCAGTTTGCCATCGTTCTTATCCGCCAAATGCTTGAGGCAGTTCAACTTCCAGTGACCATTTCCTTTGCAGTAAAAGCACTTAGTTTCAGGGTTGGGTCCAGCTTTGGGATTCTTCACGGGAGTGGCAACTTGCTTGCCATTCTTCTTGAAGTTCCCTTTCTTTACCTTTGTCCTTTTTCTTGAAACTAGTGTTCTTGTTAACCATCAACACTTGATGCTCTTTCTTGATTTCTACCTTCGCCGATTTCAGCATTGTGAAGAGCTCGGGAATCATTTTTGTCATCCCTTGCATATTATAGTTCATCACGAAGTTCTAGTAGCTTGATGATAGTGACTAGAGAACTTTGTCAATCACTATCTTATTTGGAAGATTAACTCCCACTTGATTCAAGCGATTGTGCTACCCAGACATTCTAAGCACATGCTCACTGGCTGAGCTATTCTCCTCCATCTTGTAGGCAAAGTACTTGTTAGAGGTCTCATACCTCTTGACACGGGCATGAGTCTGAAATACCAATTTCAGCTCTTGCAACATCTCATATGCTCCATGGCATTTCAAAACATTTTTGAAGTCCCGGTTCTAAGCTGTAAAGCATGGCGCACTAAACTATTAAGTAGTCATCATATCAAGCTTGCAAAATGTTCATAATGTTTGCATCTGCTCCTGCAACAGGTTCGTCACCTAGTGGTGCATCAAGGACATTATTCTTCTGTGCAGCAATGAGGATAATCCTCAGATCACGGACCCAGTCCGCATCATTGCTACTATCATCTTTCAACTTAGTTTTCTCTAGGAACATATCAAAAAACAGGGGAGCAAGCAAAACTACTAAGCCTAAGTTCATGATAAATTAAGTTCAATTAATCAAATTACTTAAGAACTCCCACTTAGATAGAAATATCTCAAGTCATCTAAATGATACGTGATCCAAATCAACTAAACCATGTCCGATCATCACGTGAGATGGAGTAGTCATCAATGGTGAACATCTCTATGTTGATCATATCTACTATATGATTCACGTTTGACCTTTCTGTCTCTAGTGTTCCGAGGCCATGTCTGTACATGCCAGCCTTGTCAAGTTTAACCCGAGTATTCCGCATGTGCAGAACTGTCTGGCACCAGTTGTATGTTAACATAGAGTCTATCACACCCGATCATCACGTGGTGTCTCAATATGACAAACTGTCACAACGGTGCATACTCGGGGAGAACATTTATACCTTGAAATTTTGTTAAGGGATCATCTTATAATGCTACCGCCGTACTAAGAAAAATAAGATGCATAAAAGATAAACATCACATCCAATAAATATATGACATAATATGGCCATCATCATCTTGTGCTTTTGATATCCATCTCCAAAGCATCGTCATGATCTCCATCGTCACCGGCTCGACACCTTGATCTCCATCGTTGAAGGAAATATGCCCTAGAGGCAATACTAAAGTTGTTATTTATATCTCCTTATATCCTGATAAATGTTTACTATTCATGCTAGAATTTTATTAACCGGAAACTTAGTACATGTGTGAACATATATAGACAAACAAAGTGTCACTAGTATGCCTCTACTTGACTAGATCCTTGAATCAAAGATGGTTAAGTTTCCTAACATTAGACATGAGTTGTCATTTGATTAACGGGATCACATCATTAGAGAATGATGTGATTGACTTGACCCATTACGTTAGCTTAGCATTTGATCGTTTAGTATATTGCTATTGCTTTCTTCATGACTTATACATGTTCCTATGACTATGAGATTATGCAACTCCCGAATACCGGTGGAACACTTTGTGTGGTACCAAACATCACAACGTAACTAGGTGATTATAAAGGTGCTCTACAGGTGTCTCTGATGGTACTTGTTGAGTTGGCATAGATCGAGATTAGGATTTGTCACTCCGATTGTCGGAGAGGTATCTCTGGGCCCTCTCGGTGGTGCATGCCACTATAAGCCTTGCAAGCAATGTAACTAATGAGTTAGTTGCGGGATGATGCATTACGAAACGAGTAAAGAGAGACTTGCTGGTAACGAGATTGAACTAGGTATTGAGATACCGACGATCGAATCTCGGGCAAGTAACATACCAATGACAAAGGGAACAACGTATGTTGTTATGTAGTTTGACCGACAAAGATCTTCGTAGAATATGTAGGAACCAATATGAGCATCCAGGTTCCGCTATTGGTTATTGACCGGAGATGAGTCTCGGTCATGTCTACATAGTTCTCGAACCCGTAGGGTCCGCACGCTTAACGTTTGGTGACGATCGGTATTATGAGTTTATGTGTTTTGATGTAATGAAGGTAGTTCAAAGTCCTGGATATGATCATGGACCTGACGAGGAGTCTCGAAATGGTCGAGACATAAAGATCTATATATTGGATGACTATATTTGGACATTGGAAGGGTTTAGAGTGAGTTTGGACATATACCGGAGTACCAGGGGGGTTATCGGAACCCCCGGGGGAGTGTAATGGGCCTTATGGGCCTTAGTGGAGAGAGAGAGAGAGGGGCAGCCAGGGCAGGCCGCACCCCCTCCCCCTCTAGTCCGAATTGGACTAGTAGGGGGGGCTCCCCTTTTTCCTTCTCCCTCTCTCCTCCGTCCTTCTCTCCTACTACTACCACATGGAGGGGGGGGGAATCCTACTCCTGGTGGGAGTAAGACTTCCCAGGGCGTGCCATAGAAGAGGGCCGGCCTTCCCCCTCCTCCACTCCTTTATATATGGGGGAGGGGACACCCAATAGACACACAAGTTGATCATTGATCTCTTAGTCGTGTGCGGTGCCCCCCTCCACCATAATCCACCTCGGTCATATCGTCGTAGTGCTTAGGCGAAGCCCTGCGCCGGTAGCTTCATCATCACCGTCATCACGCCATTGTGCTGATGAAGCTCTCCCACGAAGCTGTACTGGATCATGAGTTCGTGGGACGTCACCGAGCTGAACGTGTGCAGATCGCGGAGGTGTCGTACGTTCGGTACTAGGATCGGCCGATCGTGAAGACATACGACTACATCAACCGCGTTGTCATAACGCTTCCGCTTTCGGTCTACGAGGGTACACGGACAACACTCTCCCCTCTTGTTGCTATGCATCACCATGATCTTGTGTGTGCGTAGGAATTTTTTTAAAATTACTACATTCCCCAACAGTGGCATCCGAGCCAGGTTTATGCGTAGATGTTATATGCACGAGTAGAACACAAGTGAGTTGTGGGCGATAATAGTCATACTGCTTACCAACATGTCATACTTTTATTCGGCAGTATTGTTGGATGAAGCGGCCCGGACCGACATTACGCGTACTCTTACGCGAGACTGGTTCTACCGACGTGCTTCACACACAGGTGGCAGGCGGGTGTCAGTTTCTCCAACTTTAGTTGAATCGAGTGTGGCTACGCCCGGTCCTTGTTGAAGGTTAAAACAGCACATACTTGACAAAAAATCATTGTCGTTTTGATGCGTAGGTAAGAACGGTTCTTGCTCAGCCCATAGCAGCCACGTAAAACTTGCAACAATAAAGTAGAGGACGTCTAACTTGTTTTTGCAGGGCATGTTGTGATGTGATATGGTCAAGACATGATGCTAAATTTTATTGCATGAGATGATCATGTTTTGTAACGGAGTTATCGGCAACTGGCAGGATCCATATGTTTATCACTTTATTGTATGAAATGCAATCGCCATGTAATTGCTTTACTTTATCACTATGCAGTAGCGATAGTCATAGAAGCAATAGTTGACGAGAAGACAACGATGCTACATTGGAGATCAAGGTGTCGCGCCGGTGATGATGGTGATCATGGTGGTGCTTTGGAGATGGAGATAAAAGGCACAAGATGATGATGACCATATCATATCACTTATATTGATTGCATGTGATGTTTATCCTTTATGCATCTTATTTTTCTTACACTACAAAAAATACACTTCCGTGATGATACGTGTTTGTCACAGTAGGTCGCGTTTTCTGTCATGCATGTACATCCATGACAAATTTATGGCAGAATCAAGATAGTCATACCTATGCTGTCATAGAAGTGTTCCATGACATTGCCAAAATTATCATCATGGAAGTGTCCACTTCCATGACGATAAATTGCGCGTCACAGAAGTGCTTTCGTCAAGGGTGACCGACACGTGGCATCCACCGTAACGGAACGCCGTTAAGCTATCGGGTCGGGTTTTGGATCCGATAACCCGTTAACAGCCCCGACCAATGGGGATTTTCCACATGTAAAATCATCATTGGCTGGAGGAAACACATGTCGGCTCATCGTTGGGACAGATATCATCCACTCATTGGATGGAAGGTGCCTACGATACGTTGACACGTGGCACGGCCCAACAGAGGCCCATTCCTGTGAAAAGGCCGGACCGTTTGACTTGGTCAAAAGGTGGCGGGCCGGCCCATGGAAAGCCTGTTAACGACCTATTCGCATATAGCCCATTTACAGCCCGCTAACCCAAGGCCCGTTACGCCCTATCCGAATTAGGCCAAGTAGCGTCATCTGGGCCATCCAATATGATTCCAGCCCGTTTTCACTTCTGGCGCATGTATGGCCCATGACATCTTTCGGCCCATATGAGGCCCTATGTAACTCTTGGCCTATTAACGGCCCGTGGTGAAACTGGCCCGTAATGAACAGTGTATCACTTTACACCCATTAACGGCCCGTGGTGAAACTGGCCCGTAATGAACAGTGTATCACTTTACACCCATTAATGGCCCGTTATTCCGTTGGGCCGTTTCCAGCCCATGTTATCTTTCGGCCTTCTCAGAGCCCATTTATTCTTGGGCTCATTTCCAGCATTCGTTTACTTACGGCCCGTTACTGTCATTTTCTGCTTGTGGGCCAAATTCAGCCTGTGGTTACAGTCGGCCCGTTTGTGGTCCGTTAATATGTTGGGCCATTTTCATAGCGTCATCAAATACGGCCTGTTAACGATGGCCCGCTATGGTCGGCCCATGAACGGACAATTCCAACTCTAGCCCGTTTATGGCCATAATGCGGTCTGTTTGGCCCATGTTTGGCCAATCGATCATACGGCCCGTATAAGGCCCATTGATGATACGGCCCACAGAAGGTCCATTGTTTCTATGGCTCGTAGAAGGCCCATTGTTTCTATGGCCCGTAGAAGGCCCACTGTTTCTACGGCCAGTAGGAGGCCCAGTGTCACTACAGTAAATATTAGCCCATGGTTATTGTGGCCTAGTTTTAAAAAATAGGTTATTGCAGCCACTAGCTAACCGCGGAAAAAAACTGCAATGACTACAAGCAAACAAATAAACAAGACAACAAGGAAATAAATGAGCAAGCAACTAACACTAGGATATCACGGCTATTACACATATTACATCCACTGGGCATCAAAGTTCGCCACCAGTGCAAATATAGGGAACAAAGCAGCATATCATATACAATGGTTGTGAAAGTTGGCGACCAGCGCAAATAAACGCCGCAGCAAAACAAATCCAGAACTGAAACCACTTTAGAAGATCTCAAGAAACAATATCCTAGGTACCCATAATGCTGGCAAGATGCTTAGCAAGCTTATTAACTTTCTCTTGTTTGGAGCTTAAATCCTCCAGCGCTTGCTGTTGCACCAGAAAATATGCATCTGCAGGGACTTCCTCAGTCCTTCAGCTTCCTGTCGCAGCACATTTGATCGATGTCTTTCAATTTGAAGTTGAGACTCAAGAAGACGAACTGATTCAGGCAGCGGGTTCGAAGAGCTTGTGCCAGCAGTAGTGGTCAGTAACTCGAACACTACATCAAGATAGGACTTTTGGGTTCCCTCACTGTCGTCAAGATAGTTTTTATCAGCTTTCTTGGAGACCAACAGGGATGTCTCACTATCTTGAACCTTATCTGCATTACTTCCTTTACCATTGGATAACGCGGTACTGTTCTCCAATATTTTGTCCGCATTGTTTACCATGTTGTATATGAAACTCATTTTGGTAAATGAGTTCAGTAGTAAAGTGGATAGGATAAGAACATGAAACAAACATATATCTATGTACCATTGTCACTTTATGGTCTATATCATTCTAGTTTTTGTTGCCAAATCAAGATAGAGACATAGTTCAAATAATATTTGTTCAAGACAAAGCGGAATAGACAGAATATAAGTGTGGGTAACTATAGAGTAATAACAACACTTGTAATGTGCATGAAATGAGAACATAACTGTTTATTCAATTGAAACTGAAATCAACATAGAGCAGGTTACAACAGCAAACCAGTTAAAGAAATAGGTTTAAAACATACCTGTTGCGCCATTGGAGTTTCAATTCCATCCTTCAAATTTGAAAATAGTTGTTATGAGTAAATACAGTAATGCAAGAGCAAAGGAGTATGGACCATAGCTACAGAACCTGACCTGAGAACAAATCTTCTTCTCCTTTAAGCGTTGAGTTGGGATTCGGAGTGGTGGTCCTCATGCTTTGGGCACTGCAGTTCCCTTACTAACTGCTCGTGTTTGGGTGCTCTGTAGTGGAGACAGTGCTGTGTCAACTGGAACTGGGTTAATATCTGCCGGGGTTGGGGTTAGAAGGGGTGTAGCTGGTTCTCTGTCCAACTGGGTAGGGGTACAATCTGCAAGAGTCTGGGTTATGTGTGGTGGATCTGGTCCTTGGGCAAGTACAACTGTGGTTCTATCTGCATCAACTGGTAGCACTATCTTTTCCGGAGACCGTGTTGTTACTCCCTTAGATACTGCCATCACGCTCTCCAATTCAAATGGCTGATAAACAAGAAAAGTAATTGAAAGTATAGACATTGTATGATAGACATGTGCAATGGATAGTGGGGAATAAAAGAGGGTATGAAATAATTCATATTTATGTTGTCTAACCAAACAGGATAGCATGACACTATTTCACATATATGATGGCTAACTAAACAGGATAGCATGACACAATTTCACATTATGATGGCTAACTAAAAAAGATTGAAAGACATAGTTCAAAATATGAGACTATGTAAACAGGATGACATGACATAAATATATAATGTGTTTATTAAATAGGTTGGCATGCCATAATTCACATACATTCACGGATAGAATGCCATAATTCAAAATATGATGACTGTAAACACTAAACAGGATGACACTACTAGGGAAAAGCTTATACACAGACGCTTACTAGCAGCGCGGGTTTATATCCCTCGCTACAGCTACTTACTAGTAGCGCGGGTTTTTAATCCTCGCTACTACTAAGTTGATAGCAGTAGCGCTGGTTTTTTTCCCTCGCTACTACTAAGCGGTCTCTACCGTGCCCCGTGGGACATGCCATAGTAGTAGCGCGGGTTTTTAACCCTCGCTACTACTAAGTTGATAGCAGTAGCGCTGGTTTTTACCTCTCGCTACTACTAAGCGATCTCTACCGTGCCCCTGGGCCATGCCATAGTAGTAGCGAGGGTTATAAACCCGCGCTACTACTAAGTTTTTACCCCTCACTACTACTAAGAGGTCTCAACCGTGCCCTCCGGGACATGCCATAGTAGTAGCGAGGGGTAAAAACTCTCG
>NC_041386.1:632844343-632891948 GCF_002162155.2 Triticum dicoccoides
GCAAAAGAAAATGATAAAAACTTCAAAAATTAAAATCCTTTGAGATGTAGTTATGTTACTACATCTACTAGTTAGGAAAATTTAAAAACTTAAATTTGGACATGTTTTGCAAAAAGTGTAGGGAAAAATGTAAAACGTCTATAACTTTTGCATACGATGTTAGAAAAAAACGTATAATATATCAAAATGTTTCAAAAATTAAAATCCTTCGAGATGTAGTTATGTTACTACATCTAATAGTTAGGGAAATTTAAAAACTTAAATTTGGACATGTTTTGCAAAAAGTGTAGGGAAAATGTAAAATGGCTATAACTTTTGCATACGATGTCAGAAAAAACGTATAATATATCAAAATGTTCAGCACGAAAATCCGCATACGATGGAGACTGCCTATGGCCTGTTTGCAAATTTTTAGAATCCTCAAATTCTAAAAGGAAAAAAAGTTATGCTCAAATTTCAGTTTTTTTAAATTTTGGTCAAATCTGGTCAAACTGTGGTCAAACTACTTATTCAAGAAGTATTAGTGTTACTAAATAATTATTCAAGAATATTAGTGTTACTAAATAATTATTTCAGTTTTTTGGAATTTTGGTCAAATCTGGTCAAACTTTGGTCAAAATGTGGTCAAACTCCTTACTCGAGAAATACTAGTGTTACTAAATAATTATTGTTTTTTAGAACAATAGTTTTAAACTCAAACAGAGAAATGTGTGAATTCATGCTCAAGCTAAACTCCCGAGGGTTAATAGGATTGACATCTTACTATTGTCAGGAAAACAACAAGTGCAGACTTGGAATCGAGGGAGAATAGAACCCGGAAGTTAAGCGTGATCAGGCTGGAGTAGTGAGAGGATGGGTGACCGTCCAGGAAGTTAGATGATTTGGAATGATGAGGGGTGATTAGAGATTAAATTGAGAAGCGTTCTCTAATGGACGTAGTAGTAGCGCGGGTGGCACCCGCGCTACTGCTATACATTACCTGTAGCGCCTTATTAGTAGCGCCGGCCCCCGCGCTACTAATAGGCCCAAAACCCGCGCTGCTGCTAGGCTTTTCCCTAGTAGTGCGAGATGATATAACTATATGATGTCTTTATTAAATAGGTTGCCATGCCATAATTCAGATAGATGATGTGTATGTACTATGTAAACATGATGGCATGATATAATTCAAATATATGATTTATATAGTAAGCAAGTAAGAAGATGTCAATCCATATATGATGTAAAAACTAAGCAATGCAAGACAACATGCATAAGATGGGTAATATAACCCTGCCAAGTTTGAGCATAGACCTCAGGGGGAAAATAGGACTGGTTATCAGACTCTGAATCCTCCTCTGAGGAGCTCTCTGTAACCAGCAAGATGTCTGCTTCAGCAGGTAGCATTGTCTGCTCTGAATACCTTGTTTTCACTCCAGATACTTCCATCACCGCTTCAAATGGCTGATGCACAGGAAGAGTAGTTGAATATACAAACGTTGTCGACAAATGGAACACGTAATACAAAAAAAATGATAGCATGATATAATTCACATACATGATGATTGGCTAAACAGCATGGCATTGCATAATTCACATATATAATGCCTTTGCAACAAGATATCATTGTATAATTCACATATATAATGTCTTGCAACAAGATGGCAATGCACAATTCACATATATGGTAATTAGACACTGAACATGTGGCATTCACACAAAGCATGTCTAAACTAATCAAATGACATAGCAATGTGAGACACCATACGCACGATATGAGCAACATAACCCTGCCAAGTTAGAGCATACACCTCGGGGGGGGGATAGGATTGGTCATCTATCTCTGAATCCTCCTCTAAGGAGCTATCCGTAACCAGCGAGATATGCGCTTCGTCAGATAGCATAGTCTGCTTTGAAGACCTTGCTTTGCCTGATCATCCTCTTAAAAAATGAAATACTTGATATCTTTTATAATGGACTAATTGATGCTTCCAGAGATTACCTGGATAGTTGTGCTGGTTCTCTTTTCAGGGAAAGAACACCGGATGAAGCTGAAATTCTATTGAATAATATGTTGACAAATGAAAATAATTGGGCACCTCCTGAGCCAGCTCCTGCTCCAATTACTGAGCCTATTCCTAAACCAACTCCGAAGAAGAGAGGTGTTCTATTTCTCAGTCCTAAATATATGCAAGAGGCAAAGAAATCTATGAAAGAAAAAGGTATTAAAGCTGGAGATGTTAAGAATTTACCTCCTGTTGAAGAAATACATGGTCTTAATCTACTGCCTGTTGAAGAAACATATGATCTTAATCCATTATCTATTGAAGAACCTCCTGGTCTTGATAACCCGACACAGGTAGTAAAGGTAAATTGTCTCTATAGATTTGATGAAGGTGATATTCCTCACTATAAGTCTGCTTGGCAATGCTTTGATGAGTTTGATAATTTTATTGTCAAACAAGAAAACTTCAATGCTTATTTTGGTAGACAATTAAAACAAAATGCTTATATGATTAAACACTTGGGTGACTATATGGCTAATATTAGAGGTGAACTTAAACTTGTTAGCAAACATGCTTCTATGCTTACCACTCAAGTAGAGCAAGTACTTAAGTCTCAAAATGATTTGCTCAATGAAATGAATAGTAAGAAAAATGATTATGCTGTTAGAGTGTCTACTAGAACTGGTAGAATGACTCAGGGACCTTTGTATCCTGAAGGCCACCCTAAGAGAATTGAGCAAGATTCTCAGAGAAATAATATTGATACACCTAGTTCTTCTAAAAGGAAGAAAAAGAAAAATGATAGGACTTTGCAAACTTCTAGTGAACCTATTGCTGAACCACCTAAGAATCCGAATGATATATCTATGTCTGATGCTGAAACACAATCTGGTAATGAACATGAACCTAATGAAAATGTTAATGATGATGTTCATGATGATGCTCAACCTAGTAATGATAATGATGTAGATGTTGAACCTGTTGTTGATCTTGATAACCCACAATCAAAGAATCAACGTTATGATAAGAGAGACTTTGTTGCTAGGAAACATGGTAAAGAAAGAGAACCTTGGGTTCAAAAACCCATGCCTTTTCCTCCCAAACCATCCAAGAAAAAGGATGATGAGGATTTTGAGCGCTTTGCTGAAATGATTAGACCTATCTTTTTGCGTATGCGATTAACTGATATGCTCAAAATGAATCCTTATGCTATATATATGAAAGATATTGTTACAAATAAGAGAAAGATATCGGAAACTGAAATTTCCACCATGCTTGCTAATTATACTTTTAAGGGTGGAATACCAAAGAAACTTGGAGATCCAGGACTACCTACTATACCATGCTCCATTAAAAGAAACTATGTTAAAACTTCTTTATGTGATCTTGGAGCCGGTGTTGGTGTTATGCCTCTCTCTTTATATCGTAGAATTGATTTGAATAAGTTGACACCTACTGAAATATCTTTGCAAATGGCTGATAAATCAACTGCTATACCTATCGGTATTTGTGAGGATGTGCCTGTTGTGGTTGCAAACATTACTATTTTAATGGACTTTGTCATTCTTGATATTCCCGAGGACGATAGTATGTCTATTATTCTTGGAAGACCTTTTCTGAATACTGCAGGGGCTATTATTGACTGCAATAAAGGCAATGCCACTTTTCATGTTAATGGTAATGAGCATACGGTACACTTTCCGAGGAAACAACCTCAAGTTCATAGTATCAACTCTATTGGAAAAATTCCATCGATTATATTTGGAGGTTTTGAATTTCCTCTTCCTACTGTCAGGAAGAAATATGATATTCTTATTATAGGGGATGTGCATATCCCCGTTGAGGTAACATAGTGTTATTCGAAATTTCTCCGGTTCCATGTTAATCGGAATGAGTTTGTGAACAAGACCTGATCAACCTTGTTAGTGGATTCTTTCTGATGAGCATCAGATGGATGAAACTAGAAGGCACAACCTTCTGTACCCTCTTTATACTTTCTGTTATTTAGTCGAAATAAAGTAAAAATAGTATTTTTCTGTCTGTTTTTTGATTTATCCATGCAATATAAAAATTCCCTGAAAATAAAAATCCTCCAAATGCCATGCCAATTTAATATGATTTTTTCGTGAATATTTGAGGATTTATGGTACTGAAAACACCACGGGGGGAGCTGCCACCTGGCCACGAGGGTGGAGGGCACGCCCTACCCCCCAGGGCGCGCCCCCCTGCCTTGTGGGCCCACGGTGGCCCTCCTCCACTTATTCCTGCACCCATCCTCTTCTTCTTCCTTCCACAAACACGAATAACCAGCTCAAGCATGAGTTCTAGCTCAGTTTGTTGCGATTTTCAATCTCCTTGCGCAAAGCACCTCTCGCAAAACCGCTTGGGGAGATTGTTCCTTGTTATGTGAGTCCTCCATTGGTCCTGTTAGTTTTTGTTCTTGTGCTTTATTCATTGCAAATTTGTGCTGCATAGGTGACCATGTTCTTGAGCTTGCATGTCAAATTTATATGGTTCCAAGTAGTTCTAATGCTTGATATAGGCTCTAGGAACTTGTAGGAGTAGTTGCTATCAATTTAATTAAAGTTGGCTCACTTTTGTTTGAAGCTACTAAAAATTTCAGAAATTTTTCAGAGAAAACAATATGCTTAGGAAGATGTTCCAAGGTGGTTCTTCAAGGAAGCAAGGCCCCAGGATTGCAATGCGTGATGCTGATGAGGAGCCCCCAAGGGACGCTCCAGTACGGCCTTGTGAATGGCCTTCGGAAAATTTTATGGATCGAGTGGGAATGAAAGAAGAATTTAACGCATATTTGCGTAACGCCGATCTTGTGGACTTTGAGGCAGACAAATTCCCCCAGTACCATCAACTCACTAGCTCATTTGTGAGGAGGTTTGAATTTTCATCTTCACGTAATTCTCCTTCAGTCATGTTTGATCTTTATGAAAAATCTTATACCATGGACTTAGAGGATTTTACTTTTGCTTGCAAACTTCCACAATGGGGTAGCACTATTGATCCCCGTAAATCTGAATTTAGAGACTTTCTTGCTGGTACAACTGTAGGGGAATCTAGAGATATAACGCAAGCTACCATAGGGAGCATTCACTTTCTTGCTATACATTATTTTGCTCTCTTCATAGGTAGGTGCATAAATGCTAAGGATGAAGCATGTCACATGTGTGTCCCTGACCTTAGCATTCTCAGGAGTGCTGTGTTAGGAGACCAATCTTATCATATGGGAGCCATTGTAGCTCGTAGGTTGCATCATAATAGATATAATGGAGATTCCTTTGGAGGAATTTATGCAACCCGCCTAGCTAATTTTCTATAACATCCCAAATTTTCAATTTGGAATGTTATACATAGGTCATTCATGCATATCATATTTTATTGCATTTTCGTTCCCCAATCCTAGAAATCCTTAGCAACTCAAGGACCCTCGGAGAGAGTTGGCGATTTCCTGGTTTTCATATTTTATTTTTATCAAATATTGAAACGAGGATTTTGGTTTTAATTATTTTTCTCTCCGAAAAATATTTCATATTAAAATATATGAGAGGAGATAATATGACTTCTCCAAAATAATTAAAATATTGGAGGAAAAATATTAAAATCGTTTATTTGATTTTATTTGATTTTATTTGCATTAGAAAAATTGCACGTTTTCAAAATTGCATTTTAAGGCCAAGAAAATGTTCATCTTGTTCTAGATATTTCATTTAGACGGTGAAAGTTTATTTTGGCATTTTTAGATTTTCATTTTATTTTATAGGATTTATTTTCTGTTCGGCGGAATTATTTAAAAAAAACTTCCAGTGCCCGACCGGGCCGAAGCCCAGCCGAGCCAGGCCGGCCCAACCCCGTGCAACCGCCTCCCCTCGTGCGTGCCGCCGTGCGCAGCACGGACGCCGAGGAGAGTCCGAGCCGGACTCCACCCCGGGCGCCCCCTCGCCCAAGCCACCGCCGCCTTGCCCCCCCCTTTAAAAGCCACCCCGGGGCCCCCTGGAGCCCCAAGTCGCCACCGTCGCCCTCACCAGCCACGCCGCCGCAGCCCGCGCCGTCGCCTGCCGCCGTGCGCGCTGCCGAGCCGCCTGCCCGCCGCCGAACCGCCCCGCAAGCCCGCCGCCGAGCCCCGCCTCACCGGAGTTGCCTCGTCAGAGAGGTAACGCGCCAATCCGCCGCCGCCCGTTTTTTTTAAGAAAACCGATTCGTTCTTTTAGAAAACCCTAGTTTGTTTTTTCTAGATCGGTTCGCCGGTTTTTCCCGGTTCTTCTATTTAGCGGACGTTCGGTTAAATGAATGGTTTTCGCCCGTTAGTTACAGCTAATGAACGCTCATTCGTTAGTCTGTTCGTCTATTTTCTATTTATTGGTTTTTCCCACGATTTTTCTCGATTGCGATTTCTGATCCGATTTTCGTTTCTGTTTTTCTTTTCACTCGTTTATCGGAATCAGGCGATTCAAGCGCCTAGATCTTCGTCTCTAGAAACTCTTTCTTTTTAATCAACTTAAACAAGATTTTGGTACTGTAAAATTTGACTTTAGTTCAGATTAGTAAATGGATCTTGTTTCTTTCCCCGTTTGAGTTTCATTGCTCCGTTTGGTTTGATTCTTTTTGCAAACCGGAGTTCTTAAGTTGAACTTTCTGGTCGATTCTTCTTATTTGAGTTTTGCCCATGCATCTTCTCTTGATTGCTTATGTACTCTATTGTTTGCTTGCGATAGAATTCCCGGAGTGCGAAGCGTGCTACTACTTTCTCGGATCGTCAGCAAGGCAAGTAACACATTGATCATACTCTTTCCATACTCAGTTTTATGCATTAGTTTCAGTCCTCAAACATTGCATGATTAGGATGTCATTAACATGTGGGTTGCAAAGTAGTGTTGAGGTAGAGCCTATTGCCTGTTATATTCAAACCCTTGGGAGTTAGTTCTACGCGTTGCTTATATTGCTATGCTATGCTCGTAGACGAGGGTTGGGTTTGACTGAAATCCATGACAGATGTGAGATTGTTAATTAATGGTTCAACTTAAGGTGGCAACTTAAATACACATATGGGTGGATTGAGGCACCTGGAGTACCCAGTGTTGCCTGTATTTTTTTTTGGAAATCCCGGGGTTCCGTGTGATTTTCCTATGGACCGCCACCCAGGCTCAAAGGGAACTGAGATGATTCATGCTAGAAACTTCCGTGTGCATCCACAAGCTATTATGGTTTCTACCATAGTTGAGTAAGTTATGTAAAGCTCTTGAAGAGGTAGATCCACAGGTAGTGGGTTTGTAGGTTTGGTATGGTCTACCCGGAGTAGAGAGTTAATGTTTCTGAAAGGCTGTGTCTCGGTCATCCGTTTCTCAATCACCATGTAGTGCGAGAACTCCAACGGAGGCGATCGATTCTTGTGGGGAAAAGTGCGCAAACCTCTGCAAAGTGTACAATCTAATCATGGTTAGCCGTGTCCCCGGTTATGGACAATCTTGAGTATCTAGTACTTGGAGTATCTTAAGTATGTCATCACTCTTAATTAATATTGTTGGGTTGTTAATTACTTTTAATTGGGATTGAGTTGGAGGAACCTTCTCAATGATGTTTCAACCACCATGATAGTTAAATAAAACTTATTCCTTTGTTTTACAGAAAAATTGGCTTTTCGCAAAAACTATAACCATAGAGCTTTCCACCAGCCAAATATGCATGTAGTGATAGCATTATTCTGTTCTTGCTCTACTGTGTTATATTGCCAGCATATTCCATGTGCTGACCCGTTTTCGGGCTGCAACGTATTATGTTGCAGACTTTTCAGACAAGGAGTAAGGTTCGTTAGGTCGTTGCCGTGCAGCTCAGCTATGCCGTTGGAGTTGATGGACTCACTTTATCTTCCAAGCCTTCCGCTGTTATCGTATTAGATGGCCTTAAGCCATATTTATTGTAATAAGTTCTCTTTTGAGACATTCAGAGTAATAAGTGTGTGATTGCTACTCTGTTATAAATCCTTTGATTACTGTGTGTGTCAGCATTACCGATCCAGGGATGACACTAAAGCACAGAGACTTGACCGTCTGAGGTCAGGTCGCTACAAGATGGTTTCAGAGCACACGCTGAGTGTAGGACACGACCACTAAGATAAACCCTAGGTCACTCTTCTCTACTCATTTCTGACTCCTCTTCATTTTCTACTCCTTAGGATGGCGGAGATGAAGAAAAAGTTCGCACAACCGGATGAAGACACACCTTTTAGACGCCACTTGAAGGAAGTCACTAGGTACTTGAACATTGGAATACCAAGCTTCACCGGGACGTACAACGCCACCTTACCAAAAGAGGAGCGTTGGATGATTCAAGTACAAGTTCCTGGAAGGACGTTCTCGCCAACCTCTAAACCCATAGAGTTTTCTTTTGAAGCACCCACCTGGAGTTTAGGCAAGAGCATGGCAGCCCGCACTACCATGGGACGCATTGGAGAAGTCTACAACAAGGATCTTAAGGACACTATCTACGAGATATGTGGGCGCCGAGACGAGCAATGGGAAGTGATCAGCACCAGGAAGGATAGATCCATTGCAGCTTTCATCCAGGAGTTAAACCAGCACATTCGATGTCAGGAGAACTAGATGTGCGCAGACATGATGGACTTGAAGAAGGCGAAGACTAGGATCATCGATCTAGAGGAAGAACTCAAGTTTACACGCGATGGATATGAGGAGGAAATAAAGACGTTACTGGAGAAGAATGACGACCTGGTTAAGAAGATCGGAGTATTCATGGGAGATCCAGCGCCGGGAAGAGAAGACGACGATTCCACTTGCCTGGAAAACTACATCATCATCGACGACACCGACTCCGAACCTAGTGATGATGACTTTGAAGACGAAGCTGGAGCAGACATCATGGAGTCTTCCACCGATCAAAATTTCTAGATGACCACCACATATTAGTAGTATTCCCCCATGTATTTAGTAGTAGTTGAGCACTTTTGCGATAGTTCTAGACCGCTTGTATGCCCTTGCTTGATTGATTGAGTGAAATGTTTGTGTTTGTCTCATGTGCATATGGGTAGTGTTTTCTCATTAGACCCCTTTTCTATTCTGATCTCTTCCATCTAAACCCATCAGATGTCTTCGAGACATGGCACCGGTTTTGCCTTACCACCGGAGCTCACCCAGTTGATCCAGCAGCAGAATGCCTTGATGCAATTGCTAGTTCAGAACCAGGGCAACAACAACAACAACAACAACAACAATAACAACAACAACAACAACCCGCCAGTTGACAACCTAGCCTGTTTTCTAAGGTTACAGCTGCCGGTGTTTTCCAGTAGCACCGAGCCTATAGTTGCTGATGATTGGCTACGCTGTATTGGAAGGGAGTTGATCACCGCAGGTTGCACATATGCTGAGAAGGTGCGCTTTGCCGCACATCAATTGGATGGACCAGCAGCCTCATGGTGGGAGAATTACACGGCCACATTCCCCATAGCCAATGTCACTTGGGACCAGTTTCAGCAAGCCTTTCGCACAACTCATGTCTCAACTGGAGCCATGAATATGAAGAAGCATGAGTTTCACACTTACGCCAGGGGAACCGTACTGTGGCTCAGTACGTGGATGAGTTTAGCAAGTTATATCGCTATGCCCCTAACGATGTGGCCACAGATGTCGCGAAGCAGGAGAAGTTTATGGAAGGGCTGAATGATGAGATGAGTATGCAGTTGATGGTAGCAACCTTCAACAACTACCAGGAGTTGGTAGATAAGGCTCTTATGATTGAAGGGAAGCAGCAGCAGATTGAGAGCTGTAAGAGGAAGTATGGACAAGGGAGGTATAACTCAGGAGCTCAGCAGAAGCCTCGCCTAACCCTGAACTCAAGAGGACTTGTTCATAACCGTGGAGGTGATAACCACACCGCAGGAGGATCGCATAACCACAATGGTTCTAAGAATGGGAATGGGAACGGAGCCAACAACAATCAGAATCGCCTCAATCCAGCCACACCCGCCAAAAGAGACCTAAGTCACGTTACTTGCTTTAAGTGCGGGAAGACTGGACACTATGCCACGGAGTGCCCTGAAGGAAAGAATGGAAATGGAAATGGGAGCGCTGGGAAGAAGCCCAATCCATTCAACAAAGGATAAGTGAACCACATTAACGTGGAGGAGGTTGAAGAGCAGCCAGACACGGTTATAGGTAAGTTTTTGGTTAAGTCATTTACCGCTCTTGTTCTTTTTGATACTGGTGCATCGCATTCATACATATCAAGGGGATTCATGGATAAGTTTAAACTACCAACCCAAACCCTTAGGACCCCTCTTTTAGTGAGTTCACCTGGAGCAGAGTATATGGCTAGCCGATGGTGCGACCAGATACCCCTAACCATTGGCACACATGTTTTTCCGTCCGACCTAATTATCTTGGAGTCACAAGGATTGGATGTGATATTAGGCACGAACTGGATGTCAAAGTATGGAGGAAGTATTGACTGTGCTAGTAAGTCGATTTATCTCACCACACCGGAGGGAAAAAGGAATAAGTATGTATCTTGGCTGTTGGGGAACGTAGTAATTTCAAAAAAAATTCCTACGCACACACAAGATCATGGTGATGCATAGCAACGAGAGGGGAGAGTGTTGTCTACATACCCTCGTAGACCGGCAATGGAAGTGTTGACACAACATAGAGGAAGTAGTCGTACGTCTTCCCGATCCAACCGATCCAAGCATCGAACGTACGGCACCTCCGAGTTCTAGCACACGTTCAGCTCGATGACGATCCCCGGACTCCGATCCAGCAAAGTGTCGGGGAAGAGTTCCTTCCGCACGATGGCGTGGTGACGATCTTGATGTTCTACCATCGCAGGGCTTCGCCTAAGCACCGCTACAATATTATCGAGGATTATGGTGGAAGGGGGCACCGCACACGGCCAAGAAAATGATCACGTGGATGAACTTGTGTGTCTAGGGGTGCCCCCTGCCCCCGTATATAAAGGAGCAAGGGGAGGAGGCCGACTGGCCCCTATTGGCGCGCCAGGAGGAGTTCTCCTCCTAGTAGGAGTAGGACTCCTAGTAGGAGGGGGTAGGAAGTGGGGAGCGAGAAGGAAAGGGGGGCGCCGCCCCCCCTCTCCTAGTCCAATTCGGACCAGGGGGGGAGGAGGCGCGCGGCCCACCCTGGCTGCCCCTCTCTCTCTCTCCACTAAGGCCCATATGGCCCATTACTTCTCCCAGTAGGGTTTCGGTAACCCTCCGGCTCTCCGGTTTTCTCCGAAATCACCCGGAACACTTCCGGTGTCCGAATATAGCCGTCTAATATATCAATCTTTATGTCTCGACCATTTCGAGACTCCTCATTATGTCCGTGATCACATCCGGGACTCCGAACTAACTTCGGTACATCAAAAACTCATAAACTCATAATATAACTGTCATCGAAACCATAAGCGTGCAGACCCTACGGGTTCGAGAACAATGTAGACATGACCGAGACACGTCTGCGGTCAATAACCAATAGAGGAACCTGGATACTCATATTGGCTCCTACATATTCTACGACGATCTTTATCGGTCAGACCGCATAACAACATATGTTGTTCCCTTTGTCATCGGTATTTTTACTTGCCCGAGATTCGATCGTCGGTATCTCAATACCTAGTTCAATCTCTTTACCGGCAAGTCTCTTTACTCATTTCGTAAAACATCATCTCGCAACTAACTCATTAGTTGAAATGCTTGCAAGGCTTATGTGATGTGCATTACTGAGAGGGCCCAGAGATACCTCTCCGACAATCGGAGTGACAAATCCTAATCTCGAAATACGCCAACCCAACATGTACCTTTGGAGACACCTATAGAGCTCCTTTATAATCACCCAGTTACGTTGTGACATTTGGTAGCACACAAAGTGTTCCTCCGGCAAACGGGAGTTGCATAATGTCATAGTCATAGGAACATGTATAAGTCATGAAGAAAGCAATAGCAACATACTAAATGATCGGGTGCTAAGCTAATGGAATGGGTCATGTCAATCACATCATTCTCCTAACAATGTGATCTCGTTAATCAAATGACAACACATGTCTATGGTTAGGAAACATAACCATCTTTGATTAATGAGCTAGTCAAGTAGAGGCATACTAGTGACGTTTGGTTTGTCTATGTATTCACACAAGTATTATGTTTCCGGATAATACAATTCTAGCATGAATAATAAACATTTATCATGATATAAGGACATAAAATAATAACATTATTATTGCCTCTAGGGCATATTTCCTTCAGTCTCCCACTTGCACTAGAGTCAATAATCTAGATTACACAGTAATGATTCTAACACCCATGGAGCTTTGGTGCTGATCATGTTTTGCTCGTGGAAGAGGCTTAGTCAACGGGTCTGCTACATTCAGATCCGTATGTGTCTTGCAAATCTCTATGTCTCCCACCTGGACTAGATCCCGGATGGAATTGAAGCGTCTCTTGATGTGCTTGGTTCTCTTGTGAAATCTGGATTCCTTTGCCAAGGCAATTGCACCAGTATTGTCACAAAAGATTTTCATTAGTCCCAATGCACTAGGTATGACTCCTAGATCGGATATGAACTCCTTCATCCAGACTCCTTCGTTTGCTGCTTCCGAAGCAGCTATGTACTCCGCTTCACATGTAGATCCCGCCACAACGCTTTGTTTAGAACTGCACCAACTGACAGCTCCACCGTTTAATGTAAACACGTATCCGGTTTGCGATTTAGAATCATCCGGATATATGAGAAACATATCCTTACTCCTTTTTAGGTATTTCAGGATGTTCTTGACCGCTGTCCAGTGATCCACTCCTGGATTACTTTGGTACCTGCCTGCTAGACTTATATCAAGACACACATCAGGTCTGGTACACAACATTGCATACATGATAGAGCCTATGGCTGAAGCATAGGGAACATCTTTCATTTTCTCTCTATCTTCTGCATTGGTCGGGCATTGAGTCTTACTCAATTTCACACCTTGTAACACAGGCAAGAATCCTTTCTTTGCTTGATCCATTTTGAACTTTTTCAAAACTTTGTCAAGGTATGTGCTTTGTGAAATTCCAATTAAGCGTCTTGATCTGTCTCTATAGATCTTAATGCCCAATATGTAAGCAGCTTCACCGAGGTCTTTCATTGAAAAACTCTTATTCAAGTATCCCTTTATGCTATCCAGAAATTCTATATCATTTCCTATTAGTAATATGTCATCTACATATAATATCAGAAGTGCTACAGAGCTCCCACTCACTTTCTTGTAAATACAGGCTTCTCCAAAAGTCTGTACAAAACCAAATGCTTTGATCACACTATCAAAGCGTTTATTCCAACTCCGAGAGGTTTGCACCAGTCCATAAATGGATCGCTGGAGCTTGCATACTTTGTTAGCTCCCTTTGGATCGACAAAACCTTCCGGTTGCATCATATACAACTCTTCTTGCACAAATCTATTCAGGAATGCAGTTTTGACATCCATCTGCCAAATTTCATAATCATAAAATGCAGCAATTGCTAACATGATTCGGACAGACTTAAGCATCGCTACGGGTGAGAAGGTCTCATCTTAGTCAATCCCTTGAACTTGTCAAAAACCTTTTGCGACAAGTCGAGCTTTGTAGACAGTAACATTACCGTCAGCGTCAGTCTTCTTCTTAAAGATCCATTTATTCTCAATTGCTTGCCGATCATTGGGCAAGTCAACCAAAGTCCATACTTTGTTCTCATACATGGATCCCATCTCAGATTTCATGTCTTCAAGCCATTTTGCGGAATCTGGGCTCACCATCGCTTCTCCATAGTTCGTAGGTTCATCATGATCTAGTAGCATGACTTCCAGAACAGGATTACTGTACCACTCTGGTGCGAATCTTACTCTAGTTGATCTACGAGGTTCGGTAGTATCTTGTTCTAAAGCTTCATGATCATCATCATTAGCTTCCTCACTAATTGGTGTAGGTGTCACAGAAACTGGTTTCTGTGATGTACTACTTTCCAATAATGGAGCAGGTACAGTTACCTCATCAAGTTCTACTTTCCTCCCACTCACTTCTTTCGAGAGAAACTCCTTCTCTAGAAAGTTTCCGAATTTAGCAACAAAAGTTTTGCCTTCGAACCTGTGATAGAAGGTGTATCCAATAGTTTCCTTTGGATATCCTATGAAGACACATTTCTCCGATTTGGGTTCGAGGTTATCAGGTTGAAGCTTTTTCACATAAGCATCGCAACCCCAAACTTTCAGAAACGACAACTTTGGTTTCTTGCCAAACCATAGTTCATAAGGCATCATCTCAATGGATTTTGATGGTGCCCTATTTAACGTGAATGCGGTCGTCTCTAGAGCATAACCCCAAAATGATAGCGGTAAATCAGTAAGAGACATCATAGATCGCACCATATCTAGTAAAGTACGATTACGATGTTCGGACACACCATTACGCTGTGGTGTTCCGGGTGGCGTGAGTTGCGAAACTATTCCGCATTGTTTCAAATGTACACCAAACTCGTAACTCAAATATTCTCCTCCACGATCAGATCGCAGGAATTTTATTTTCTTGTTACGATGATTTTTAGCTTCACTCTGAAATTCTTTGAACTTTTCAAATGTTTCAGACTTATGTTTCATTAAGTAGATATACCCATATCTGCTTAAGTCATCTATGAAGGTGAGAAAATAACGATATCCGCCACGAGCCTCAACATTCATCGGACCACATACATCTGTATGTATGATTTCCAACAAATCTGTTGCTCTCTCCATAGTACCGGAGAACGGTGTTTTTGTCATCTTACCCATAAGGCACGGTTCGCAAGTACCAAGTGATTCATAATCAAGTGGTTCCAAAAGCCCATCAGTATGGAGTTTCTTCATGCGCTTTACACCGATATGACCCAAACGGCAGTGCCACAAATAGTTTGCACTATCATTATCAACTCTGCATCTTTTGGTTTCAACATTATGAATATGTGTGTCACTACTATCGAGATTTAATAAGAATAGACCACTCTTTAAGGGTGCATGACCATAAAAGATATTACTCATATAAATAGAACAACCATTATTCTCTGATTTAAATGAATAACCGTCTCGCATCAAACAAGATCCAGATATAATGTTCATGCTTAACGTTGGCACCAAATAACAATTATTTAGGTCTAATACTAATCCCGAAGGTAGATGTAGAGGTAGCATGCCGACTGCGATCACATCGACTTTGGAACCATTTCCCACGCGCATCGTCACCTCGTCCTTAGCCAATCTTCGCTTAATTTGTAGTCCCTGTTTCGAGTTGCAAATGTTAGCAACAGAACCAGTATCAAATACCCAGGTGCTACTACGAGCATTAGTAAGGTACACATCAATAACATGTATATCACATATACCTTTGTTGACCTTGCCATCCTTCTTATCCGCCAAATACTTGGGGGAGTTCCGCTTCCAGTGACCAGTCTGCTTGCAGTAGAAGCACTCAATTTCAGGCTTAGGTCCAGGTTTGGGTTTCTTTTCTTGAGTAGCAACTTGCTTGCTGTTCTTTTTGAAGTTCCCCTTCTTCTTCCCTTTGCCCTTTTTCTTGAAACTAGTGGTCTTATTGACCATCAACACTTGATGCTCCTTCTTGATTTCTACCTCCGCAGCTTTCCGCATTGCGAAGAGCTCGGGAATAGTCTTATTCATCCCTTGCATATTATAGTTCATCACGAAGCTCTTGTAGCTTGGTGGCAGTGATTGGAGAATTCTGTCAATGAAGCAATCATCTAGAAGATTAACTCCCAATTGAATCAAGTGATTATTATACCCAGACATTTTGAGTATATGCTCACTGACAGAACTGTTCTCCTCCATCTTGCAGCTATAGAACTTATTGGAGACTTCATATCTCTCAATCCGGGCATTTGCTTGAAATATTAACTTCAACTCCTGGAACATCTCATATGCTCCATGACGTTCAAAACATCGTTGAAGTCCCGATTCTAAGCCGTAAATCATGGCACACTGAACTATCGAGTAGTCATCAGCTTTGCTCTGCCAGATGTTCATAACATCTGGTGTTGCTCCAGCAGCAGGCCTGGCACCCGGCGGTGCTTCCAGGACGTAATTCTTCTGTGTAGCATTGAGGATAATCCTGAAGTAACGGACCCAGTCCGTGTAATTGCTACCATCATCTTTCAACTTTGCTTTCTCAAGGAACGTATTAAAATTCAATGGATCAACCGCACGGGCCATCTATCTACAATTAAACATAAACAAGCAAGATACTATCAGGTACTAAGTTCATGATAAATTTAGGTTCAATTAATCATATTACTAAAGAACTCCCACTTAGATAGACATCCCTCTAATCCTCTAAGTGATCACGTGATCCAAATTAACTAAACCATGTCCGATCATCACGTGAGATGGAGTAGTTTCATTGGAGAACATCGCTATGTTGATCATATCTACTATATGATTCACGCTCGACCTTTCGGTCTCCGTGTTCCGAGGCCATATCTGTATATGCTTGGCTCGTCAAGTATCACCTGAGTATTCTGCGTGTGCAACTGTTTTGCACCCGTTGTATTTGAACGTAGAGCCTATCACACCCGATCATCACGTGGTGTCTCAGCACAAATAACTTTCGCAATGGTGCATACTCAGGGAGACCACTTCTTGATAATTAGTGAGAGATCATCTTAAAATGCTACCGTCAATCAAAGCAAGATAAGATGCATAAAAGATAAACATCACATGCAATAAATATAAGTGATATGATATGGCCATCATCATCTTGTGCTTGTGATCTCCATCTTCGAAGCACCATCTTGATCACCATCGTCACCGGCGCGACACCTTGATCACCATCGTAGGATCCTTGTCGTCTCGCCAATCTTATGCTTCCACGACTATCGCTGCCGCTTAGTGATAAAGTAAAGCATTATAGCGCAATTGCATTGCATACTATAAAGCGACAACCATATGGCTCCTGCCAGTTGCCGATAACTTGGTTACAAAACATGATCATCTCATACGTACAATAAAATTTAGCATCATGTCTTGACCATATCACATCACAACATGCCCTGCAAAAACAAGTTAGACGTCCTCTACTTTGTTGTTGCAAGTTTTACGTGGCTGCTACGGGCTTAAGCAAGAATCAATCTTACCTACGCATCAAAACCACAATGATAGTTTGTCAAGTTGGTGCTGTTTTAACCTTCGCAAGGACCGGGCGTAGCCACACTCGGTTCAACTAAAGTTGGAGAAACTGTTACCCGCTAGCCACCTTTGTGCAAAGCACGTCGGGAGAACCGGTCTCGCGTAAGCGTACGCGTAATGTCGGTCCAGGCCGCTTCGTCCAACAATACCGCCGAACCAAAGTATGACATGCTGGTAAGCAGTATGACTTATATCACCCACAACTCACTTGTGTTCTACTCGTGCATATAACATCAACACATAAAACCTAGGCTCGGATGCCACTGTTGGTGAACGTAGTAATTTCAAAAAAAATTCCTACGCACACACAAGATCATGGTGATGCATAGCAATGAGAGGGGAGAGTGTTGTCTACGTACCCTCGTAGACCGGCAACGGAAGTGTTGACACAACATAGAGGAAGTAGTCGTACGTCTTCCCGATCCAACCGATCCAAGCATCGAACGTACGGCACCTCCGAGTTCTAGCACACGTTCAACTCGATGACGATCCCTGGACTCCGATCCAGAAAAGTGCTGGGGAAGAGTTCCGTCAGCACGACGGAGTGGTGACGATCTTGATGTTCTGCCATCGCAGGGCTTCGCCTAAGCAGCGCTACAATATTATCGAGGATTATGGTGGAAGGGGGCACCGCACACGGCTAAGAAAACGATCATGTGGATCAACTTGTGTGTCTAGGGGTGCCCCCTGCCCCCGTATATAAAGGAGAAAGGGGAGGAGGCCGGCCGGCCCCTATTGGCGCGCCAGGAGGAGTCCTCCTCCTAGTAGGAGTAGGACTCCTACTAGGAGGGGGAAGGAAGTGGGGAGGGATAAGGAAAGGGGGGCGCCACCACCCCTCTCCTAGTCCAATTCGGACCAGGGGGGAGGAGGCGCGCGGCCCACCCTGGCTACCCCTCTCTCTCTCCACTAAGGCCCATATGGCCCATTACTTCTCTCGGTAGGGTTCCGGTAACCCTCCGGCTCTCCGGTTTTCTCCGAAATCACCCGGAACACTTCCGGTGTCCGAATATAGCTGTCTAATATATCAATATTTATGTCTCGACCATTTCGAGACTCCTCGTTATGTCCGTGATCACATCCGGGACTCTGAACTAACTTTGGTACATCAAAAACTCATAAACTCATAATATAACTGTCATCGAAACCTTAAGCGTGCGGACCATACGGGTTCAAGAATAATGTAGACATGACTGAGACACATCTCAGGTCAATAACCAATAGCGGAACCTGGATGCTCATATTGGCTCCTACATATTCTACGAAGATCTTTATCGGTCAGACCGCATAACAACATACGTTGTTCCCTTTGTCATCGGTATTTTTACTTGCCCGGGATTCGATCGTTGGTATCTCAATACCTAGTTCAATCTCATTACCGGCAAGTCTCTTTACTCGTTTCGTAATACATCATCTCGCAACTAACTCATTAGTTGAAATGCTTGCAAGGCTTATGTGATGTGCATTACCGAGAGGGCCCAGAGATACCTCTCCGACAATCGGAGTGACAAATCCTAATCTCGAAATACGCCAACCCAACATGTACCTTTGGAGACACCTGTAGAGATCCTTTATAATCATCCAGTTACGTTGTGACGTTTGGTAGCACACAAAGTGTTCCTCCGGCAAACAGGAGTTGCATAATCTCATAGTCATAGGAACATGTATAAGTCATGAAGAAAGAAATAGCAACATACTAAACGATCGGGTGCTAAGCTAATGGAATGGGTCATGTCAATCACATCATTCTCCTAATAATGTGATCCCGTTAATCAAATGACAACACATGTCTATGGTTAGGAAACATAACCATCTTTGATTAATGAGCTAGTCAAGTAGAGGCATGCTAGTGACGTTTGGTTTGTCTATGTATTCACACAAGTATTATGTTTCCGGATAATACAATTCTAGCATGAATAATAAACATTTATCATGATATAAGGAAATAAAATAATAACCTTATTATTGCCTCTAGGGCATATTTCCTTCATAGGCATGTACCTAGGAGGAGCAAGTGAATACCCTCATGGGAATTGTTCAGGAGGAAGTGCCTGTAGTGAAGGATTACCCGGATGTTTTTCCAGAAGAGTTACCAGGCATGCCACCGGATCGAGACATCGAATTTTGATAGAGGTATTGCCAGGTACAGGGCCAATATCCAAGAGACCCTATCGGATGCCCGTGAATGATCTGGAGGAGATTAAGAAACAGATCAAGGAGTTATTGGAAAAAGGTTACATTCGAAGGAGTTCATCACCTTGGGGAGCCCCAGTGCTTTTGGTTGAGAAGAAGGATTAATCCCTAAGAATGGTTGTTGATTATCGGGCTTTGAATGAAGTGACGATTAAGAACAAGTACCCACTGTCGATGATCAATGATCTGTTTGATCAGCTACAAGGAGCAAAGGTGTTTTTCAAGATCGATTTGCAATCGGGATACCATCAGTTGAAGATTCAAGAGAAGGATATACCAAAGACAACATTCACCACGCGGTATGGATTATACGAGTATACGGTCATGTCATTTGGACTGACTAACGCTCCTTCCTATTTCATGAGCATGATGACCAAAGTATTCATGGAATATTTGGACAAGTTTGTTGTGGTGTTTATTGATGATATTATGGTATATTCAAAGAATGAAGAGGAACACAAGGAGCATTTGCGATTAGTTCTCGAGAAAATCAGGGAACACCAGTTGTATGCCAAGTTCAGCAAATGCGAGTTTTGGTTGAAGGAAGTCGGATTCCTTGGACATGTTATATCAGGAGAAGGTATATCAGTAGACCCCGGCAAGGTTCAGTCAGTCACTGAATGGTTGGCACCCACTTCAGTTAGCGAGATCCGCAGTTTTCTTGGACTCGCAGGATACTATCGGAGATTCATTGAGAATGTTTCCAAGATTGCAAAACCAATGACGGAGTTATTAAAGAAGGATACTAAGTTTAAATGGACGGAAGATTGTGAGGCAAGTTTCTAGTAGTTGAAGAAATGTTTGACTACAGCCCCAGTGCTGACACTGCCAGATATACATAAGGATTTCCAAGTGTGCCTATGCAGGACAGAAGAGTTGTTTCGTACGCCTCGCGACAACTAAAACCTCAGGAGTTGAATTATGCCACGCATGATTTGGAGCTAGCAGCCATAGTGCATGCATTGAAGACTTGGAGGCATTAACTTATTGGAAATCGTTGTGATGTGTACACGGATCATAAGAGTTTGAAGTACATTTTCACACAGAAGGAGCTGAACCTTAGACAAAGGAGATGGTTGGAGCTTATAAAGGATTATGACATGAAGCTACACTATCATCCAGGAAAGGCCAATGTCGTAGCAGACGCCTTGAGCCGAAAGAGTTATGCTAATATCCTAGGGAGTACGGGATTGCCAAAGGAGTTAGCAGTGGATATTAAGGAACTGCGATTAGAGATTGTTCCTAGAGGTTTTGTTGCAACAATGGAGGTTCAGTCGACATTGTTGGGTAAGATTCGGGAAGCTTAGAAGGATGACAAAGAGATTGCCGAGATAAGGGAGAAGATGAGCAAAGGAAAGGCCAAAGGTTTTCTTGAGGATGAGCACGATACCTTATGGTTTGAGGACCGGATATACATGCCCAATGACCCAGAGATCAGGAAGTTAATACTTCAGCAGGCTCATGACTCACCATACTCGATACACCCCGGAAACACCAAGATGTACTTGGATTTGAAGGAACATTTCTGGTGGACAGGTATGAAGAAGGATATTGCCGAGAATGTAGCCGTATGTGATGTATGTCAGAGAGTGAAGGTAGAGCATCAAAAGCCAGCAGGATTGTTACAGCCTATGCCGATACCCGATTGGAAGTGGGATAAACTTGGCATCGATTTTATCACTGGTTTGCCCAGGACTTGGATTTTATCACTGGATATGATTCTATATGGGTAGTAGTTGATCGCTTGACCAAAGTGGCTCACTTTATCCCAGTGAAAACCACTTATACAAGTGCGAAGTTGGCCAAGATATATATGTCCAGGATCGTATGTCTGGATGGAGTTCTGAGGACCATCGTATCAGATAGAGGAACACAGTTTACCTCAAAGTTTTAGCATCAGTTACACCAGACTTTGGGTACGAGATGGGAGTTCAGTACAACATTTCACCCGCAGGCGGATGGACAGACCGAGAGAGTCAACCAGATTCTGGAAGATATATTGAGAGCCTGTGCGCTAGATTATGGATCTAGTTGGGATGACAATTTTCCTTACGCAGAGTTCTCATACAATAATAGCTACCAGGCCAGTTTGAAGATGGCACCGTTTGAAGCCCTGTATGGACGCAGGTGCAGAATGCCGTTGATGTGGGATGAAGTAGGAGACCGACAGTTGTTTGGACCAGACCTGATCAAGGAGTCTGAAGAGAAGGTTAAGATGATTCATGATAGACTGAAGATTGCTCAGTCCAGGCAGAAGAGTTATGCAGACTCGAAACGCAAGGAGGTAACCTATGAAATTGGAGATAGAGCATATCTGCGAGTATCTCCCTTGCGAGGAGTGAAACATTTTGGAGTTAAGGGAAAGTTAGCCCCGAGATTTGTAGGACCGTATCGTGTTTTGGAACGTATGGGAGAAGTTGCCTACAAGTTGGAGTTACCGGAGGGACTGTCAGGAGTTCACGATGTATTTCACGTTTCACGGTTGAAGAAGTGTCATGCTGAGATGGCCGGTATACTGATAAGAGATACAGTACCCTTGGAAGCGATTCAGTTGGACAGTGATTTGACTTATGAGGAGAAGCCAGTTAAGATTCTTGAGTTTGCCAGCCAAGTCACCCATAGCAAGGTTATCACGTTTTGCAAAGTTCAGTGGAGCCACCACACCGAGGATGAAGCCACCTGGGAACGAGAGGATGATCTATGCAAAGACCACCCACACCTATTTTCTAGCCAACCCGAATCTCGAGGGCGAGATTCATCTTAAGGGGGGTAGGTTTGTAACATCCCAAATTTTCAATTTGGAACCTTATACATAGGTCATTCATGCATATCATATTTTATTGCATTTTCGTACTGCAATCCTTGAAATCCTCAGCAACTCAAGGACCCTCAGAGAGAGTTGGGGATTTCCCGGTTTTCATATTTGATTTTTATCAAATATTGAAACGAGGATTTTGGTTTTAATTATTTTTCTCTCCGAAAAATATTTCATATTAAAATATATGAGAGGAGATAATATGACTTCTCCAGAATAATTGAAATATTGGAGGACAAATATTAAAATCATTTATTTGATTTTATTGAATTTTATTTGCATTAGAAAAATTGCACGTTTCCAAAATTGCATTTTAGGGCCAAGAAAATGTTCATCTTGTTCTAAATATTTCATTTAGATGGTGAAAATTTATTTTGGCATTTTTAGATTTTTATTTTATTTTATAGGATTTATTTTTTGTTCGGTGGAATTATTTAAAAAAAAACTTCGAGCGCCCGACCGGGCCGAAGCCCAGCCGAGCCAGGCCGGCCCAACCCCGCGCAAGCCTCCCCTCACGCGCGCCGCCGTGCGCAGCACGGACACCGAGGAGAGTCCGAGCCCGACTCCTCCCCGGACGCCCCCTCGCCCAAGCTACCGCTGTCTCGCCCCCCCCTTTCAAATCCACCCCGGGGCCCCCCCTAGAACCCCAAGTCGCCGCTGCCCTCGCCAGCCCCGCCGCCCGCGCCGCCGAGCCGCCCCGCCGCCCCGCAAGCCCGCCGCCGAGCCCCGTCTCGCTGGAGTTGCCTCGCCGGAGAGGTAACGCGCTGATCCACCGCCGCCTGGTTTTTTCAAGAAAACCGATTCGGTTTTTTTAGAGAACCCTAGTTCGTTTTTTTAGATCGGTTCGCCGGTTTTTCACGGTTCTTCTATTTAGCGGACGTTCGTTCGTACGTTCGTTTAAATGAACGGTTTTCGCCCGATAGTTACAGCTAACGAACGCTCGTTTGTTAGTCTGTTAGTCCGTTTTCTTTTTATCGGTTTTTTCCGCGATTTTTCTCGATCGCGATTTCTGATCCGATTTTCGTTTCTGTTTTTCTTTTTGCTCGTTTATCGGAATTAGGCGATTCAAGCGCCTAGATCTTCGTCTCGAGACCCTCTTTCTGTTTAATCAACTTAAACAAGATTTTCGTACTGTAAAATTTGAATTTAGTTCAGATTAGTAAACGGATTTTTTTCTTTCGCCGTTTGAGTTTCGTTGCTCCATTTGGTTTGATTCTTTTTGCAAACCGGAGTTCTTAAGTTGAACTTTCTGGTCGATTCATCTTATTTGAGTTTTGCCCGTGCATCTTTGCTTGATTTCTTATGTATGCTATCGTTTGCTTGCGATAGAATTCTCGGAGTGCGAAGCGTGCTACTACGAGTCCCTAGGTTTCTCGGATCGTCAGCAAGGCAAGTAACACATTGATCATACTCTTTCCATTCCCAGTTTTATGCATTAGTTTCAATCCTCAAACATTGCATGATTAGGATGTCATTAACATGTGGGTTAGGAAGTAGTGTTGAGGTAGAGCCTATTGCCCTGTTATATTCAAAACCTTGGGAGTTACTTCTACGCGTTGCTTATATTGCTATGCTATGCTCGTAGACGAGGGTTGGGTTTGAGTGAAATCCATGACAGATGTGAGATTGTTAATTAATGGTTCAACTTAAGGTGGCAACTTAAATACACATCTGGGTGGATTGAGGCACCTGGAGTACCCAGTGTTGCCTGTATTTTTTTGGAAATCCCGGGGATCCGTGTGATTTTCTTATGGACCGCCACCCAGGCTCAAAGGGAACTGAGATGATTGATGCTAGAAACTTCCGTGTACAGCCACAAGCTATTATGGGCTCTAGCATAGTTGAGTAAGTTATTTGAAGCTCTTGAAGAGGTAGATCAACAGTTAGTGGGTTTGTAGGTTTGGTCTGGTCTACCCGGAGTAGAGAGTTAATGTTTCTGAAAGACGTGTCTCGGTCATCCGTTTCTCCAACACCATGTAGTGCGAGAACTCCAACGGAGGCGACCGAGTCTTGTGGGGAAAAGTGCGCAAACATCTGCAGAGTGTACAATCTAATCATGGTTAGCCGTGTCCCCGGTTATGGACAATCTTGAGTATCTAGTACTTGGAGTATCTTAAGTATCTCATCACTCTTAATTAATATTGTTGGGTTGTTAATTACTTTTAATTGGGATTGAGTTGGAGGAACCTTCTCAATGATGTTTCAACCACCATGATAGTTAAATAAAACTCATTCCTTTGTTGTAGGGAAAAATTGGCTTTTCGCAAAAACTATAACCATAGAGCTATCCACCAGCCAAATATGCATGTAGTGATAGCATTATTCTATTCTTGCTCTATTGTGTTATATTGCCAGCATATTCCATGTGTTGACCCATTTTCAGGCTGCAACGTATTATGTTGCAGACTTTTCAGACGAGGAGTAAGGTTTCTTAGGTCGTTGCCGTGTAGCTCAGCTATGTCGTTGGAGTTGATGGACTCAGTTTATCTTCCAAGCCTTCCGCTGTTATCGTACTAGATGGCCTTAAGCCATATTTATTGTAATAAGTTATCTTTTGAGACATTCGATGTAATAAGTGTGTGATTGCTACTCTATTATAAATCCTTCGAGTACTGTGTGTGTCAGCATTACTGATCCAGGGATGGCACTGAAGCACATAGACTTGACCGTTTGAGGTCGGGTCGCTACATTTTCTTGAGGTGGACGTTCGTGAGGGTGATATGGAGTTGCCTCCTGCTTATTTAGATTTTAATTCCATGGCCTCCCACCAGTTTGTCGAGAGGACTGAATCACCTCTCCAGTATCGACTAATCTTTAACAAACGGCATGTTGTCTGTATTACTCTCCTTGCTCCTGCCTTCTTTGATTCTCACACAAAAGGAAGATATATTACCAGAGAGGAGGCAGATGAGTATGAGAGGAGAGCGGAGGCAGCCCGACGCCATGCTGCAGCTCAGGCGGCCATAGTCGATGCATCTTAGTACGACCCCAGCTATACCTACGGATATCCGCCAGGCCATCCCTGGCAATGAACCAACTTAGGACAAAAGCCTAAGCTTGGGGGAGTACATATTTCTCACCGACATTACATTTATGTTCACACACTCATTGCTAGATGTCGGTGCTCATACTCTTTCACTGTAATATCCATGCTATTTTATTTTCTTTTTCCTGCTTTCTTCTTGTGTGTTTGTTAAACCTTCAGAAAAACCAAAAAATTAGTGGTAGTTTACTTTTCCTGCTGTAGTAGTAATAATCAAAAGAAAACCCAAAAATATTTCCCGTTCTTCTTTTGCTTGTTGGGAGCTTTCCCGTGTAAATAGTTTTATTTCTTTTCTTTTCTTTGGGGGCCGATAGGGGAAGACCATGATTAAATTGTTGAAGTGGCTCTTATATGCATCATTGTTGATTCAACCAAGAGCCCATATTGCCTTGTCTTCTCCTGTTTATTGAATGCTCGAAGGTTCCAGCTTAGTCCAATGCACGTGCACTCTTATTATTTTCACATCGTTCGGTCGTGCAAGTGAAAGGCAATATGATGATATATGATGGACTAACTGAGATGAGAAAAACTGGTATGAACTCGACCTCTCTTGTTTTCGTAAATATGATGAGTTCATCGTTCTTGATTCGGCTTATTATGAATAAACATGTTTGCAATAACAATTAGAGATCATAGTTGCTCGTGCCATGCTTGATTAGATATGAGTTATAATGGTTTACCTTGCGTGCCCTTATCTTGGTTGTGATGTGGTATGATGGGGTCGTATCCTCCTTTGAATGATTTAAGTGACTTGACTTGGCACATGTTCACACATGTAGTTGAAACGAATCAACATAGTCTTCACGATATTTATGTTCATGGTGGATTATATCGTACTCATGCTTGCATCTAATGTTTATTAATTTTAAGGCATGTTCATGACTGTTGTCGCTCTCTAGTTGGTCGCTTCCCAGTCTTTTGCTAGACTTCACTTGTACTAAGCGGGAATACTGCTTGTGCATCCAATCCCTTAAACCCCAAAGTTACTCCATATGAGTCCACTATACCTTCGTATATGCGGTATATACCTGCTGTTCCAAGTAAATTTGTATGTGCCAAACTCTAAACCTTCAAATAAACATTTTGTTTTGTATGCTCGAATAGCTCATGTATCAACTAGGGCTGCCCTTATCTTCCATGTTAGGCGGGTTATTCTCAAGAGGGATGGACTCCGCTCCTCACTCACGAGAAAATGGCTGGTCACCGGGATGCCCAGTCCCATGCTTTTTGCGAACTAAATCAAAATTAATTGCACACAAAACTCCCCCCGGGACCTGATGTTAGTTGGAGGCACTTGTTGATGGGGAACGTAGTAATTTCAAAATTTTCCTACGCACACACAAGATCATGGTGATGCATAGCAACGAGAGGGGAGAGTGTGATCTACGTACCCTTGTAGACCAACAGCGGAAGCGTTAGCACAACGCGGTTGATGTAGTCGTACGTCTTCACGGCCCGACCGATCAAGCACCGAAACTACGGCACCTCCGAGTTTTAGCACACGTTCAGCTCGATGACGATCCCCGGACTCCGATCCAGCAAAGTGTCGGGGTAGAGTTCCGTCAGCACAACAACATGGTGACGATCTTTATGTACTACCGTCGCAGGGCTTCGCCTAAGCAACACTACAATATTACCGAGGATTATGGTGGAAGGGGGCACCGCACACGGCTAAGAATATGATCACGTGGATCAACTTGTGTGTCTATGGGGTGCCCCCTGCCCTCGTATATAAAGGAGTGGAGGAGGGGAGGGCCGGCCCTCTCTATGGCGCGCCCTAGGGGAGTCCTACTCCCACCGGGAGTAGGATTCCCCTTTCCTAGTCCAACTAGGAGTCCTTCCATGTAGTAGGAGTAGGAGACAAGGAAAGGGAAGAGGGAAGAGAAGGAAGGAGGGGGCGCAGCCCCTCCCCCTAGTCCAATTCGGACTAGGCCTTGGGGGGGGGGGGCGCGACCTGCCTCTCCCTCTCCCCTAAAGCCCAATAAGGCCCATATACTTCTTCCCCCGTATTCCCGTAACTCCTCGGTACTCCGAAAAATACCCGAACCACTCGGAACCTTTCCGATGTCCGAATATAGTCGTCCAATATATCAATCTTTATGTCTCGACCATTTCGAGACTCCTCGTCATGTCCCCGATCTCATCCGGGACTCCGAACTCCTTCAGTATATCAAAACTCATAAACTCATAATATAACTGTCATCGAAACCTTAAGCGTGCGGACCCTACGGGTTCGGGGACAATGTAGACATGACCGAGACATGTCTCCGGTCAATAACAAATAGCGGAACCTGGATGCTCATATTGGCTCTTACATATTCTACGAAGATCTTTATCGGTCAGACCGCATAACAACATACGTTTGTTCCCTTTGTCATCGGTATGTTACTTGCCCGAGATTTGATTGTCGGTATCTCAATACCTAGTTTAATCTCGTTACCGACAAGTCTCTTTACTCATTCCGTAATACATCATCTTGCAACTAACTCATTAGTTGCAATGCTTGCAAGGCTTATGTGATGTGCATTACCGTGAGGGCCCAGAGATACCTCTCCGACAATCGGAGTGACAAATCCTAATCTTGAAATACGCCAACCCAACATTTACCTTTGGAGACACCTGTAGAGCTCCTTTATACCCAGTTACATTGTGACGTTTGGTAGCACACAAAGTGTTCCCCCGGCAAACGGGAGTTGCATAATCTCATAGTCATATGAATATGTATAAGTCATGAAGAAAGCAATAGCAACATACTAAACGATCGGGTGCTAAGCTAATGGAATGGGTCATGTCAATCACATCATTCTCCTAATGATGTGATCCCGTTAATCAAATAACAACTCTTTGTCTATGGTTAGAAAACATAACCATCTTTGATTAACGAGCTAGTCTAGTAGAGGCATACTAGTGACACTCTGTTTGTCTATGTATTCACACATGTATTATGTTTCCGTTTAATACAATTCTAGCATGAATAATAAACATTTATCATGAAATAAGGAAATAAATAATAACTTTATTATTGCCTCTAGGGCATATTTCCTTCAGTCTCCCACTTGCACTAGAGTCAATAATCTAGTTCACATTGCTATGTGATTTAACACCAATAGTTCACATTATTATGTGACCAACACTCAAAGGGTTTACTAGAGTCAATAATCTAGTTCACATCGCTATGTGATTAACACCCAAAGAGTACTAAGGTGTGATTATGTTTTGCCTGTGAGAGAAGTTCAGTCAACGGGTCTGCCATATTCAGATCCGTATGTATTTTGCAAATTTCTATGTCAACAATGCTCTGCACGGAGCTACTCTAGCTAATTTCTCCCACTTTCAATATGCATCCAGATTGAGACTTAGAATCATCTGGATCAGTGTCAAAGTTTGCATCGATGTAACCCTTTACGACGAACCTTTTGTCACCTCCATAATTGAGAAACATATCCTTATTCCACTAAGGATAATTTTGACCGCTGTCCAGTGATCTACTTCCTAGATCACTATTGTATTCCCTCGCTTAACACAGTGTAGGGTATACAACAGATCTGGTACACAACATGGCATACTTTATAGAATCTATGGCTGAGGCATAGGGAATGACTTTCATTCTCTTTCTATCTTCTACCGTGGTCGGGCTTTGAGTCTTACTCAATTTCACACCTTGCAACACAGGCAAGAACTCTTTGTTTGACTGTTCCATTTTGAACTACTTCAAAATCTTGTCAAGGTATGTACTCATTGAAAAAACTCATCAAGCGTCTTGATCTATCTCTATAGATCTTGATGCTCAATATGTACGCAGCTTTACCGAGGTCTTTCTTTTAAAAACTCCTTTCAAATATTCCTTTATGCTTTCTAGAAAATTATACATTATTTCCGATCAACAATATGTCATTCACATATACTTATCAGAAATGCTGTAGTGCTCCCACTCACTTTCTTATAAATACAGGCTTCACCGCAAGTCTATATAAAACTATATGCTTTGATCAACTTATCAAAGCGTATATTCCAACTCCGAGATTCTTGCACCAGTCCATAGATGGATCGCTGGAGCTTGCATATTTAGTTAACACCTTTAGGATCGACAAAACCTTCTAGTTGCATCGTATACAACTCTTCTTTAGTAAATCCATTAAGGAATGCAGTTTTGTTTATCCATTTGCCAGATTTCATAAAATGCGGCAATTGCTAACATGATTCGGACAGACTTAAGCATAGATACGAGTGAGAAAATCTCATCGTAGTCAACACCTTGAACTTGTCGAAAACCTTTTGCGACAATTCTAGCTTTGTAGATAGTAACACTACTATCAGCGTCCGTCTTCCTCTTGAAGATCCATTTATTTTCTATGGCTTGCCGATAATCAGGAAAATCCATCAAAGTCCATACTTTGTTCTCATACATGGATCATATCTCAGATTTTATGGCCACAAACAATTTCGCGGAATCTGGGCTCATCATCGCTTCCTCATAGTTCGCAAGTTCGTCATGGTCTAGTAACATGACTTCCAGAACAGGATTACCGTACCACTCTGGTGCGGATCTCACTCTGATTTACCTACGAGATTCGGTAGTAACTTGATCTGAAGTTACATGATCATCATCATTAGCTTCCTCACTAATTGGTGTAGTAGTCACAGGAACAGATTTCTGTGATGAACTACTTTCCAATAAGGGAGCAGGTAAAGTTACCTCATCAAGTTCTACTTTCCTCCCACTCACTTCTTTCGAGAGAAACTCCTTCTCTATAAAAACTCCGAATTTAGCAACAAAAGTCTTGCCTTCGGATTTGTGATAGAAGGTGTACCCAACAGTCTCCTTTGGGTATCCTATGAAGACATATTTCTCCGATTTGGGTTTGAGCTTATTAGGATGAAACTTTTTCATATAAGCATCACAACCCCAAACTTTAAGAAACGACAACTTTGGTTTCTTGCCAAACCACAGTTCAGATTGTGTCGTCTCAACGGACTTAGATGGTGCCCTATTTAATGTGAATGCAGCTATCTCTAATGCATAACCCCAAAATGATAATGGTAGATCGGTAAGAGACATCATAGATCGCACCATATCTAATAAAGTACGGTTATGACATTCGGACACACCATTATGCTGTGGTGTTCCAGGTGGCATGAGTAGTGAAACTATTTCACATTGTTTTTAACTGAAGGCCAAACTCGTAACTCAAATATTTTACTTCTGCGATCATATCATAGAAACTTTCACTTTTGTTACGACGATTCTCCACTTCACTCTGAAATTCTTTGAATTTTTCAACTGTTTCAGACTTATGTTTCATTAAGTAGATATACCCATATTTGCTCAAATCATTTGTGAAGATCAGAAAATAATGATACCTGGCACAAGCCTTAATATTCATCGGACCACATACATCAGTATGTATGATTTCCAACAAATCTGTTGCTCGCTCCATTGTTCCGGAGAACGGAGTCTTAGTCATCTTGCCCATGAGGCATGGTTCGCAAGCATCAACTGGTTCATAATCAAGTGATTCCAAAAGCCCATCAGCATGGAGTTTCATCATGCGCTTTACACCAATATGACCTAAACGGCAGTGCCACAAATAAGTTGCACTATCATTATTAACTTTGCATCTTTTGGCTTCAATATCACGAATATGTGTATCACTACGATCGAGATCCAACGAACCATTTTCATTGGGTGTGTAACCATATAAGGTTTTATTCATGTAAACAGAACAACAATTTATTCTCTTACTTAAATGAATAACCGTATTGCAATAAACATGATCAAATCATATTTATGCTCAACGCAAACACCAAATAACACTTATTTAGGTTCAACACTAATCCCGAAAGTATAGGGAGTGTGCGACGATGATCATATCAATCTTGGAACCACATCGTCACTTCACCCTTAACTAGTCTCTGTTCATTCTGCAACTCCCGTTTCGAGTTACTACTCTTAGCAACTGAACTAGTATCAAATTTGAGGGGTTGCTATAAACACTAGTAAAGTACCCATCAATAACATGTATATCAAAATATACTTATGTTCACTTTTCCATCCTTCTTATCCGCCAATCACTTGGGGTAGTTCCGCTTCCAGTGACCAGCCCCTTTGCAGTAGAAGCACTTAGTCTCAGGCTTAGGACTAGACTTGGGCTTCTTCACTTGAGCAGCAACTTGCTTGCTATTTTTCTTGAAGTTCCCCTTTTTTCCTTTACCCTTTTCTTGAAACTAGTGATCTTGTCAACCATCAACACTTGATTCTCTTTCTTGATTTCTACCTTCATGGATTTCATCATCATGAAAAGCTCGGGATTCGTTTTCGTCATCCCTTGCATACTATAGTTCAACACGAAGTTCTACTAACTTGGTGATGGTGACTAGAGAATTATGTCAATCACTATCTTATCTGGAAGATTAACTCCCACTTGATTCAAGCGATTCTCCTCCATCTTTTAGCTATAGAACTTGTTGGAAACTTCATATCTCTCAACTCGGGTATTTGCTTGAAATATTTACTTCAACTCCTGGAACATCTCATATGGTCCATGACGTTCAAAACGTCTTTGAAGTCCCGATTCTAAGTCGTTAAGCATGGTGCACTAAACTATCAAGTAGTCATCATATTTAGCTAGCCAAACGTTCACAACGTCTGCTTCTGCTCCTGCAATAGGTCCGTCACCTAGCGGTGCATCAAGGACATAATTCCTCTGTGTAGCAATGAGGATAAACCTCAGATCACGGATCCAATCCGCATCATTGCTACTAACATCTTTCAACACAATTTTCTCTAGGAACATATCAAAATAAACACAGGGAAGCAACAACGCGAGCTATTGATCTACAACATGATTTGCAAAATACTACCAAGACTAAGTTCATGATAAATTTAAGTTCAATTAATCATATTACTTAAGAACTCCCACTTAGATAGACATCCCTCTAATCATCTAAGTGATCACGTGATCCAAATCAACTAAACCATAACCGATCATCATGTGAAATGGAGTAGTTTTCAATGGTGAACATCGCTATGTTGATCATATCTACTATATGATTCACGCTCGACCTTTCGGTCTCAGTGTTCCGAGGCCATATCTGCATATGCTAGGCTCGTCAAGTTTAACCTGAGTATTCAGCATGTGCAAAACTGGCTTGCACCCGTTGTAGATGGACGTAGAGCTTATCACACCCGATCATCACGTGGTGTCTGGGCACGACGAACTTTGGCAACAGTGCATACTCAGGGAGAACACTTTTTATCTTGAAATTTAGTGAGAGAACATCTTATAATGCTACCGTCAATCAAAGCAAGATAAGATGCATGAAAGATAAACATCACATGCAATCAATATAAGTGATATGATATGGCCATCATCATCTTATGCTTGTGATCTCCATCTCCGAAGCACCGTCATGATCACCATCGTCACCGGCGCGACACCTTGATCTCCATCGTAGCATCGTTGTCGTCTCGCCAATCTTATGCTTCTACGACTATCGCCACCGCTTAGTGATAAAGTAAAGCATTATAGGGCGATTGCATTGCATACAATAAAGCGACAACCATATGGCTCCTGCCAGTTGCCGATAAATTGGTTACAAAACAAGATCATCTCATACAATAGAATTTAGCATCATGCCTTGACCATATCACATCACAACATGCCCTGCAAAAACAAGTTAGACGTCCTCTACTTTGTTTGTTGCAAGTTTTACGTGGCTGCTACGGGCTTAAGCAAGAACCAATCTTACCTACGCATCAAAACCACAACGATAGTTTGTCAAGTTGGTGTTGTTTTAACCTTCACAAGGACCGGGCGTAGCTATACTCAGTTCAACTAAAGTTGGAGAAACTGACACCCGCCAGCCACCTATGTGCAAAGCACGGCGGTAGAACCAGTCTCGCGTAAGCGTACGCGTAATGTTGGTCCAGGCCGCTTCATCCAACAATACCGCCGAACCAAAGTATGAAATGCTGGTAAGCAGTATGACTTATATCGCCCACAACTCACTTGTGTTCTACTCGTGCATATAACATCAGCACATAAAACCTAGGCTCGGATGCCACTGATGGGGAACGTGGTAATTTCAAAATTTTCCTACGCACACGCAAGATCATGGTGATGCATAGCAACGAGAGGGGAGAGTGTGATCTACGTACCATTGTAGACCGACGGCGGAAGCGTTAGCACAACGCGGTTGATGTAGTCGTACGTCTTCACGACTCGACCGATCAAGCACTGAAACTACAACACCTCCGAGTTTTAGCACACGTTCAGCTCGATGACGATCCTCGGACTCCGATCCAGCAAAGTGTCGGGGTAGAGTTCCGTCAGCACGATGGCGTGGTGACGATCTTGATGTACTACCGTCGCAGGGCTTCGCCTAAGCACCGCTACAATATTATCGAGGATTATGGTGGAAGGGGGCACCGCACACGGCTAAGAATATGATCACGTGGATCAACTTGTGTGTCTATGGGGTGCCCCCTGCCCCCGTATATAAAGGAGTGGAGGAGGGGAGGGCCGGCCCTCTCTATGGCGCGCCCTAGGGGAGTCCTACTCCCACCGGGAGTAGGATTCCCCTTTCCCTAGTCCAACTAGGAGTCCTTCCAAGTAGTAGGAGTAGGAGACAAGGAAGGGGAAGAGGGAAGAGAAGGAAGGAGGGGGCGCATCCCCTCCCCCTAGTCCAATTCGGACTAGGCCTTGGGGGGCGCGCGGCCTGCCTCTCCCTCTCCCCTAAAGCCCAATAAGGCCCATATACTTCTTCCCCAGTATTCCCGTAACTCCCCGGTACTCCGAAAAATACCCGAACCACTCGGAACCTTTCCGATGGCCGAATATAGTCGTCCAATATATTGATCTTTACGTCTCGACCATTTTGAGACTCCTCGTCATGTCCCCGATCTCATCCGGGACTCCGAACTCCTTCGGTACATCAAAACTCATAAACTCATTATATAACTGTCATCGAAACCTTAAGCGTGTGGACCCTACGGGTTCGAGAACAATGTAGACATGGCCGAGACATGTCTCCGTTCAATAACCAATAGCGGAACCTGGATGCTCATATTGGCTCCTACATATTCTACGAAGATCTTTATCGGTCAGACCGCATAACAACATACGTTTGTTCCCTTTGTCATCGGTATGTTACTTGCCCGAGATTTGATCGTCGGTATCTCAATACCTAGTTCAATCTCATTACCGACAAGTCTCTTTACTCATTCCGTAATACATCATCTCGCAACTAACTCATTAGTAGCAATGCTTGCAAGGCTTATGTGATGTGCATTACCGAGAGGGCCCAGAGATACCTCTCCGACAATAGGAGTGACAAATCCTAATCTCGAAATACGCCAACCCAACATTTACCTTTGGAGACACCTGTAGAGCTCCTTTATAATCACCCAGTTACGTTGTGACGTTTGGTAGCACACAAAGTGTTCCTCTGGCAAACGGGAGTTGCATAATCTCATAGTCATAGGAATATGTATAAGTCATGAAGAAAGCAATAGCAACATACTAAACGATCGGGTGCTAAGCTAATGGAATGGGTCATGTCAATCACATCATTCTCCTAATGATGTGATCCCGTTAATCAAATAACAACTATTTGTCTATGGTTAGGAAACATAACCATCTTTGATTAACGAGCTAGTCTAGTAGAGGCATACTAGTGACACTCTGTTTGTCTATGTATAAACACATGTATTATGTTTCCAGTTAATACAATTCTAGCATGAATAATAAACATTTATCATGAAATAAGGAAATAAATAATAACTTTATTATTGCCTCTAGGGCATATTTCCTTCACTTGTTGTTTTGAGCAAGCCATGGATTGATGCTTGTTGGTGGAGGGGGAGTATAAACTTTCCATTCTATTTGGGAACCGCCTATAATGTGTGTGGCATGGAAGATATCGCCATCTCTTAGTTGTTATGTTGACAATGAAAGTATACCGCTTAAAATATTATTTATCTCTATTTCAAAACTGAGCTCTGGCACCTCTACAAATCCCTGGTTCCCTCTATGAAGGGCCTATCTATTTACTTTTATGTTGAGTCATCACCCTCTTATTAAAAAGCACTAGCTGGAGAGCACAGCTGTCATTTGCATTCACTACTTTTAATTTATATTGGGTATGACTATGACTGGATCTCTTTTACCATGAATTACAATATCTAGTCAGTCCTTGATCTTTAAAGGTGCTCTGCATTTATGTTTTGCGGTCTCAGAAAGGGCTAGCGAGATACCATCTTGTTATATCATGTTATGATTGTTTTGAGAAAGTGTTGTCATCCGAGATTTATTATTATCGCTCGCTAGTTGATTATGCTATTGATATGAGTAAACATGAGACCTGAGAATTATTGCAAATGTGGTTAGTTATGATCTTTGCTGAAAACTTGAATGTTAGCTTTACATATTTAAAACGCCAAGAGCAAACAGAGTTTTTAAAAGTTTTTCTTTATCACTTTCAGTTTGTCAACTGAATTGCTTGAGGACAAGCAAAGGTTTAAGCTTGGGGGAGTAGATACGTCTCCGTCGTATCTACTTTTCCAAACACTTCTGCCCTTGTTTTGGACTCTAACTTGCATGATTTGAATGGAACTAACCCGGACTGACGCTGTTTTCAGCAGAATTGCCATGATGTTGTTTTATGTGCAGAAAAGTTCTCGAAATGACCTGAAACTCCACGGAACATCTAGTTAAAATAATAAAAAATCCTTGCCAAATATGAAGACTAGGGGGCCCACACCCTGTCCACGAGGGTGGGGGGCATGCCCCCCCTAGGGCGTGCCCCCTACCTCATGGGCCCCCTGGAGCTCCTCTGACGCCAACTCCAACTCTATATATTTGCTTTCAGAGAGAGAAAAATAAAGGAGAAGAAATCATCGCGTTTTATGATACGAAGCCGCCGCCAAGCCCTAAAACCTCTCGGGAGGGCTGATCTAGAGTCCGTTATGGGCTCTGGAGAGGGGGATTCGTCGCCTTCGTCATCATCAACCATCCTCCATCACCAATTTCATGATGCTCACCACGGTGATGGGTTGGATGGGATCTATCATGTAATCGAGTTAGTTTTGTTAGGGTTTGATCCCTAGTATCCACTATGTTCTGAGATTGATGTTGCTATGACTTTGCTATGCTTAATGCTTGTCACTAGGGCCCGAGTGCCATGATTTCAGATCTGAACCTATTATGTTTTCATGAATATATGTGAGTTCTTGATCCTATCTTGCAAGTCTATAGTCACCTACTATGTGTTATGATCCGGCAACCCCGAAGTGACAATAATTGGGACCACTCCCGGTGATGACCATAGTTTGAGGAGTTCATGCATTCACTATGTGCTAATGCTTTGTTCCGGTTCTCTATTAAAAGGAGGCCTTAATATCGCTTAGTTTCCATTAGGACCCCCCTGCCACGGGAGGGTAGGACAAAAGATGTCATGCAAGTTCTTTTCCACAAGCATGTATGACTATATTCGGAATAGATGCCTACATTACATTGATGAATTGGAGCTAGTTCTGTGTCACCCTAGGTTATGACTGTTACGTGATGAACCACATCCGGCATAATTATCCATCATCGATCCAATGCCTACGAGTTTTCCATATACTGGTTTACGCTTATTTACTTTTCTGTTGCTACTGTTACAATCACTACAAAACCCAAAAATATTACTTTGCTACTAAATACTTTGCTGCAGATACTAAGTTATCCAGGTGTGGTTGAATTGACAACTCAACTGCTAATACTTGAGAATATTCTTTGGCTCCCCTACTGTCGAATCAATAAATTTGGATTGAATACTCTACCCTCGAAAACTGTTGCGATCCCCTATACTTGTGGGTTATCCAGACCATTTTCTGGCGCCGTTGCCGGGAGCATAGCTCTATTCTTTGAGTCACTTGGGATTTATATCTGCTGGTCACTATGAAGAAGTTGAAAGACGCGTAAACAAAAATTTATCCCTCAACTACGAGGGGAGGTAAGGAACTGCCATCTAGCTCTGCACTTGATTCACCTTCTGTTTTGAGTAAGCTTGCGACACCTAAACCTGCTTCTGCTATTAATTCTGATATGTCACATGTTATTGATGATGCCACTTCTGCTATGTGATGTGTACTACACAACCTTCTTCTTGTAGACGTTGTTGGGCCTCCAAGTGCAGAGGTTCGTAGGACAGTAGCAAATTTCCCTCAAGTGGATGACCTAAGGTTTATCAATCCGTGGGAGGCGTAGGATGAAGATGGTCTCTCTCAAACAACCCTGCAACCAAATAACAAAGAGTCTCTTGTGTCCCCAACACACCCAATACAATGGTAAATTGTATAGGTGCACTAGTTCTCCGAAGGGATGGTGATACAAGTGCAATATGGATGGTAGATATAGGTTTTTGTAATCTGAAAATATAAAAACAGCAAGGTAACTAATGGTAAAAGTGAGCACAAATGGTATGGCAATGCGTTGAAACAAGGCCTAGGATTCATACTTTCACTAGTGAAAGTTCTCTCAACAATAATAACATAATTGGATCATACAACTATCCCTCAACATGCAACAAAGAGTCACTCCAAAGATACTAATAGCGGAGAACAGACGAAGAGATTATGGTAGGGTACGAAACCACCTAAAAGTTATTCTTTCCAATCAATCCATTGGGCTATTCCTATAAGTGTCACAAACAGCCCTAGAGTTCGTACTAGAATAACACCTTAAGACACAAATCAACCAAAACCCTAATGTCACCTAGATACTCCAATGTCACCTCAAGTATCCGTGGGTATGATTATACGATATGCATCACACAATCTCAGATTCATCTATTTAATCCAACACAAATTACTTCAAAAAGTGCCCCAAAGTTTCTACCGGAGAGTCAAGACGAAAACGCGTGCCAACCCCTATGCATATCATCGACGGAACCCACAAGTTGATCACCAAAACATACATCAAGTGAATCACGTGATATCCCATTGTCACCACAGATACGCACGGCAAGACATACATCAAGTGTTCTCAAATCATTAAAGACTCAATCCGATAACATTACTTCCAAGGGAAAACTCAATCCATTACAAGAGAGTAGAGGGGGAGAAGCAACATAAGATCCAACTATAATAGCAAAGCTCGCGATACATCAAGATCGAATCACCTCAAGAACACGAGAGAGAGAGAGAGAGATCAAACACATAGCTACTGGTAGATACCCTCAGCCCCGAGGGTGAACTACTCCCTCCTCGTCATGGAGAGCGCTGGGATCATGAAGATGGCCACCGGTGAGGGTTCCCCCCTCCGACAGGGTGCCGGAATAGGGTCCCAATTGGTTTTTGGTGGCTACAGAGGCTTGCGGCGGCAGAACTTCCGATCTATTCTGTTTCCCGAAGTTTTTAGGGTATATGGATATATATATATATAGGAGGAAGAAGTACGTCAGGGGAGCCACGAGGTGCCCACGAGGGTGGAGGGCGCGCCCAGGGGGTGGGTGCGCCCCCCTACCTCGTGCCTTCCTTGTTGCTTTCTTGACGTGGACTCCAAGTCTCCCGGGTTGCTTTCCTTCTAAAAATAACTTATCCAGAAGGTTTCATTCCGTTTCGACTCCGTTTGATATTCCTTTTCTTTGAACCACTAAAACAAGGGAAAAACAGGAACTGGCACTGGGCTCTGGGTCAATAGGTTAGTCCCAAAAATAATATAAAAGTGTTTAATAAAGCCCAATAATGTCCAAAACAGAAGATAATATAGCATGGAGCAATCAAAAATTATAGATACGTTGGAGACGTATCAAGCATCCCCAAGCTTAATTCCTGCTCGTCCTCAAGTAGGTAAATGATAAAAACAGAATTTTTTATGTGGAATGCTACTTGGCATAATTTCAATGTAATTCTTCTTGTTGTGGCATGAATGTTCAGATTTGATATGATTCAAGATAAAAGTTTAATGTTGACATAAAAACAATAATATTTCAAGCATACTAACTAAGCAATTATGTCTTATCAGAATAATATAGCCAAAGCAAGTTATCCCGGCAAAATCGTATAGTCTGGCTATGCTCCATCTTCCCCACACAAAATATTCATATCATGTATGACCCCGGTTTTAGCCAAGCAATTGGTTCATACTTTTAACGCGCTTCAGCCTTTTCAACTCTTACGCAATACATGAGCACAAGCCATGGATATAGCACTATGGTGGAATAAGGTATAATGGTAGGGGTTATGTGGGAAGACAAAAAATGAGAAAGTCTCACATCAGCGAGGCTAATCAACGGGCTATGGAGATGCCCATCAATTGATGTTAATGCGAGGAGTAGGGATTGCCATGCAACGGATGCACTAGAGCTATAAGTGTATGAAAGCTCAAAAAGAAACTAAGTGGGTGTGCATCCAACTTGCTTGCTCACAAAGACCTCGGGCATTTGAGGAAGCCCATCATTGGAATATACAAGCCAAGTTCTATACTGAAATTTCCCACTAGTATATGAAAGTGAAAAAATGAGAGACTCTCTGTTATGAATATCACGGTGCTACTTTGAAGCACAAGTGTGGTAAAAGGATAGTAACATTGTCTCTTCTCTCTTTTTCTCTCATTTTTTTGTTTGGGCCCTTTTTTATGGCCTCTTTTATTTATTTATTTATTTATTTATTTATTTAGTCCGGAGTCTCATCCCGACTTGTAGGGGAATCATAGTCTCCATCATCCTTTCCTCACTTGGGACAATGCTCTAATAATGATGATCATCACACTTTATTTACTTACAACTCATGAATTGCAACTCAATACTTATTATAAAATATGACTCTATATGAATGCCTCCGGCGGTGTATTGGGATATGCAATAAATAAAGAGCGACATGTATGAAAGAATTATGAACGGTGGCTTTGCCACAAATACAATGTCAACTACATGATCATGCAAAGCAATATGACAATGATGGAGCATGTCATGATAAATGAAATGGTGGAAAGTTGCATGGCAATATATCTCGGAATGGCTATGGAAATGCCATGATAGGTAGGTATGGTGGCTGTTTTGAGGAAGATATAAGGAGGTTTATGTGTGATAGAGCGTATCATATCAGGGGGTTTGGATGCACTAGCAAAGTTTGCACCAACTCTCAAGGTGAGAAAGGGCAATGCGCGGTACCGAAGAGGCTAGAAAATTGCGGAAAGTTAAGTGTGCGTATAATCCATGGACTCACATTAGTCATAAAGAACTCATATACTTATTGCAAAAATTTATTAGCCCTCGAAGCAAAGTACTACTATGCATGCTCCTAGGGGAAGGGTTGGTAGGAGTTAACCATCACGCGATCCCGACCGCCACACAAAGGAAGACAATCAACAAATACTTCATGCTCCGACTTTGTTACATAACGGTTCACCATACGTGCATGCTACGAGAATCACAAACTCCAACACATGTATTTTTCAATTCCACAATTACTCAACTAGCACAACTATGATATTACCACCTTTATATCTCAAAACAATTATCAAGCATCAAATTTCTCATGATATTAATTAAAGCAAATTGCCATGCTATTTTAAGACTCTCAATATAATATAAGTGAAGCATGAGAGTTCATCTATTTCTTCAAAATAAAACTACCATCATGCTCTAAAAGATATAAGTGAAGCACTAGAGAAAACAACAAACTACTCCAGAATATGAGTGAAGATCAGTGAGTAGTTAAATAATTATGTAGCTATGTGAAGACTCTCTCTCATTTAAGAATTTCAGATCTTGGTATTTTATTCAAACAGCAAGCAAAGCTAAAGAATAAAATGACGCTCCAAGCAAAACACATATCATGTGGTGAATAAAAATATAGCTCCAAGTAAAGTTACCGATGAACGAAGACGAAAGAGGGGATGCCATCTGGGGCATCCCCAAGCTTAGGATCTTGGTTGTCCTTGAATATTACCTTGGGGTGCCTTGGGCATCCCCAAGCTTAGGCTCTTGCCACTCCTTATTCCATAGTCCATCGAATCTTTAACCAAAACTTGAAAACTTCACAACACAAACACTAGTACAAAAAGGGACTGTTGTCCCGGTTCGTAACGGCCTTTTGTCTCGGTTCTGGAACCGGGACTAAAGGGTCATTACTAATGCCCTGTCCCTTTAGTCCCGGTTCAATCCAGAACCGGGACAGATGGGCCTCCACGTGGCCTGTGCGCGGAGCCCAGGCAGGAGACCCTTTGGTCCCGGTTGGTGGCACCAACTGGGACCAATAGGCATCCACGCGTCAACATTTCTGTGGCTGGGGTTTTTGTTTTTTTTCGAAGGGGGGGGGGGTTGGGGGGTTAATTTAGGTGTTTCATATATTGTGTTAGCTAGCTATAATTAATAGAGAGAAGTGTCCTCTCTTATGTCCGTGCTTGGTCGACGCTACGTACTATACATACGTATAGAGAAGACTAGACACGCTAGCTAGCTAGTAAGCAAACGAAGGAAACAGAAGATCGTCATGAACATATATGCATACAGAGAGAAGTGATATCGACCACCTCTCCTTCTCCGAGAGATTGGTCGAACAACAAGTTCTCGGATATCTATCTCACACTACCGGCTACATATATACAATAATTATCTCTTACAAATATAATCATACGGACTCAGGGTCCACATAGTATTCTCCGTCTTCAGGGATCACATGGTCAAGAAAGAATGCCGCCAATTCCTTTTGAATTGCTCGCATGCGAGCTGGTGCTAGGAGTTCATCCCGCTTCCGAAACATCTAATTTAAAGAAGGGGGTCAATACATACATATATATATATATATATGAATGAATGAAACTCAACACAAATGATGGTAATAAAATAAAATTGTGAATGTTGTTATTTACGTACTTATATTGTTCGTCAGTGTAGCCCCGCTCACAGGTCGTGTGGCGGATCGACTCGCAAACATAGTATCCACAGAAATCATTCCCTTGTTCCTGCCACAACCACTTTACAAGAAATAGAGGTCAATCAAGCTGATAAGCAAGAATGCCAAATGGTATTGATGAAACTAGTGCTTGAATGACTAGTAGATGCGTGGAACATGCTACTACAGTACTTACTTTCGGGTGTCTAAATTGCAGCACCTTCGGCGGTCCCGGAGCTTTTCTGGTGAATTTTCTCCAAACCCTGCCGGACAAAGAAAACAATTACTTGATATATCAGGAAATGAACAAAGTTGCTGATATGGTGGATAATGATCGATTTAACTTACTTCTCGAGTATTTGAGTCATGTCTACATAGTCCTGGGGATCTTTTCGTCTTGAGTCTAAGACGCTTACTAGTCCCTGCTCAAGCTTAATCTCTAGGAGAATATAGTGGAAACTGCACACGCATGCATAACTCATCAATTACATTACTATAACCTTGACAAATATATAAGGGAAACCGAATACGCACAAGACAGTAACACTCACTTGAAGTTGTAAGGAAAGAGTATTATATCTTTGTTTTCATTTATTACCAACGATCGTAGCACGTTGGCCTCGGTAGCTGCGGCATGAAATTTAACCTGAGTTGCATCTATGAGATATGTGTTAATGAACCCAATATCACCGACTTGTCTTTTCTTCAATTCGGCGATCTTCAATCTGCATAATATAGTGAGGATGATTATAAATACATGCAATGAAAGAGCTGAGCTATATAGAGAGACTTAATGACAGAAGTAGTACTACTTACAGATAGTAGCAGGCGACCGTTGTTTTATCGAGGGCCAATTGATTGAAAAACTGATAGAACTCCTCAAATGGAACAGGCAACATTTCAATTCCAACGAGGTCATGCTCCTTTTTAACTTTCACATACAAAGAGCTCCTCCCCCCAGAGTCTCTGCAGATTTTCAAGTACCAATCATGCAATCTTCGCATCATCGTTGATAGAGATCTTTCATCTTTGATGACAGGCTTCCCGTACTCATATCTTTGTATCTGCACCTCCATGGGTTCATAATGTACATCATCGGGCAGGTAATCTGCAAGATTTCTATAACCGGGCACCATCCTCGGATCATTAGCGACGTTGTGGCTAGGCACCTTGAGCGGGGGGCACGATTGCTTCGCTTGTTCGCCGAGCTGGGCAATTTGTTTCCCAGCTCGTCGTTCCTTCAGCCTTTGATCACTGACAGTACTTCCCGACAGCTCCGCTTTGGCAAATATCTTTCCAATAATGCGCTCATAGTTTCCTTTCGGCAGAGACTTGGGTGGTTTTGTCAGGGCAGCCAGAGTGCGCTTCGCTTTCACCGGATCTACCTTCTCCTCCAGAAGTGGATGTCTCTTTGCTTTCAACCCTTGAAACCAGTCATCCACTTCGGTTCGTGCGATCTCGGTGTTCTCCTCCAGGGTCCTCTTGTATGGTAACTTCTCTGGAGTCTTCAGAGAAGAACCGAATCTGTATGTCCTCCCGCCTCTGGCTGTACTGCTAGACGCCGGCCGAGTAGATGGAGCGGTTGTCTTCTTTACTTGCTTACGAGGCGGAGGAGAAGGACTACGAGACGCCGAAGCAGCCGGAGCGGCGGCAGGTCTCTTCCGCCCTTGCTGACGAGGCAGAGAAGGAGGAGGCTGGCTGCTCGGGCGCGTCGGCGCAGGCGGAGAAGGGGGAGGAGTGCCGCCACACGCTGGAGAAGGAGCCGGTCGAGTGCCCTGATCGTCACTCGCCGGAGGAGGAGGCGGTGGAGGAGGCGGAGTGCCCTGGCTCACCGGAGGAGGAGGCGGTGGAGGAGGCAGAGTGCCCTGACTTGCCGGAGGAGGAGGAGGAGGCGGAGGCGTCCAGTTCGGAAGGTTGATGAGCTCCTTCCGCCATAGGCATGGAGTCTTCAGAGCAGACCCCAGACTAGTCTCCCCTTCACCGGTAGGGTGGTCAAGCTGGAGGTCCTCAAATCCCTCCATTATTTCATCCACCATCACCCTAGCATATCCTTTTGGAATCGGCCAGCAGTGAAAAGTTGCACCGGGTTCAGTAGGATAAACAGAGCCAACAGCTGCCTTGACCTTCAAATTCATCCATTGCATCATAAGGTGCCAATTTTGAGACTCCGTGATAGCATCCACGGGATAGCTAGCAGGAGCCGTCAAGGCATGCTCCGGCTGAAGCAGCTCGGTGGAAGCCACGCTGCTTCTCCGCTGAGATGGCGGGGTAGCTTCGGGGGAAGCTTCGGCGGTACGTTTGCTGCGATTTGCTTCTCGTTCCTCTATCGCTTGTACCCTTGCTTGCAGCGCCTGCATTTGGGTCTGCTGCACTTTTTTCCTCCTCTCATGGGATTTGTAACCGCCTGCGTCCGGAAACCCAACCTTCCACGGAATGGAGCCTGGCGTGCCTCGTGTCCGTCCAGGGTGCTCAGGATTCCCGAGGGCCATTGTGAGCTTGTCGTTCTCTCTGTCTGGAAAGAACGTCCCTTGCTGCGCTGCTTCTATATAGTGCTGAAGCTTCCTGACTGGTATGTCCATTTGATCGTTCATCCAAATGCACTTCCCTATTACAGGGTCCAAGGTTCCGCCAGCCCCGAAGAACCAAGTCTGGCAATGGTCTGGCCAGTTAATTGTCTCTGGTTCGATCCCTTTATCAACCAGATCATTCTCAGTCTTGGCCCACTTAGGCCGGGCTACGAGGTAGCCACCTGACCCCGTGCGATGGTGATGCTTCTTCTTCGCAGCATTTTGCTTGTTTGTTGCCGACATCTTCTTACTCTTTTCCGATGTCTTGTGGGCCACAAATGCGGGCCAGTGATCTCTGATCTTCTCATATCTGCCCTTGAATTCTGGTGTCTCATTATTTTCGACAAACTTATTCATCTCTTTCTTCCACCTCCTGAATAGTTATGCCATCCTCTTAAGAGCAAAAGACTTGATTAATTGCTCTTTAACTGGCTTCTCTGAATTATCCTCTGGCGATAGGGTGAAATTTGACTTCAGCTCAGTCCAAAGATCATTTTTCTGCATATCATTGACATAAGACACCTCAGGGTCTTCTGTAGCCGGCTTAAACCATTGCTGGATGCTGATCGGGATCTTGTCCCTAACCAAAACCCCGCACTGAGCAACAAATGCGCTCTTTGTCCAGAGGGGTTCAATCGGTTGGCCGTCGGGCGCGATTGCTATGATCTCAAACTTTTCATCCGAGCTCAACTTTTTCTTCGGGCCTCATCTCTTTACCGAAGTTGTGCTCGATCCGAAGGGCTAGAAAAAAGAACAAAGACTTAATTAATATGTGTACATACCAAAACAATGAATGCATCAATTAGCTAGTCAGCAGAAGCTTAACTAATATATATATACCTGGCCGGACTCGGTTCGGTCACCGGAGACATCATCACGGTCTCCTTCTTGCACCGGCATTGGGTCACCAGAGCCGTGCTCACGGTCTCCTTCTTGCACCGGCATTAGGTCACCGGAGCCATCATAATCAGCTGCTTCCAGACCATCGGTCTCGTTGAGAAACAACGAGCAGATGGCATCACTTCCTCGTGCGATTATGTCCCCCAACAACTCTTCTTGTACTTCATCTCGGGCGGTGTCCATAGTTTCTACAAATATTGACAACATGGCAATTATTATTCAAACATGACAGATGGATATATTAGTGGCAAAAACATAGAACTAATATTAATTAGTGGCCTCGACGCTGCTTCTCTAGGGTTTGGGGTGGCCTCGACAACGCTTCAAGGATAAAAAAAGAAGAGGAAGAAGAAAAAAAAGAGGAGAAGAAAGAATATAGGAGTAAGAACTCCTCTATTCTTTCTTCTCCTCTTTTTTTCTTCTTCTTCCTCTTTTTTTTTATCAGGAACGAGGGTCGTCGAGGGTCACCGAGCGATAGAGGAAACCCTAAATAGCAAGTATCGTGGGTGTGAGATACATGTGGCCGTCGGTGTCGGACACTACATCCTATATTAGTGCCAAACGTAGAACTAGCTACCTAATCATAGTAAGCTATCGGGAGGGGGTATATATCGACAACGACGACACTACATCTATGTCCCTCGACGACCCTCGTTCCCGATAAAAAAAAGAGGAAGAAGAAGAAAAAAAGAGGAGAAGAAAGAATGGAGGAGTTTCTCCTCTATTCTTTCTTCTCCTCTTTTTTTTCTTCTTCCTCTTCTTTTTTTATCCTCTTCTTCCTCTCATGTTTGAGAGGATCACCGAGGGGTCGCGAGGTTGCCTAGTGTCAAAGGATTCAACAAAACCATGTCTTCATCATTAGGCGAAAGTAACAGGTGCATGATGGGACGAAGCTCTCCAAAGTTATTTTGGAACGGAGTCCCAGATAAGATAATTCGCTTTTTGGTACAAAGTTCAGCAAGAACCTTCCAAATATCGTTATTTGGAAGGCCTTTGCTGAGATTCATACAAAAAGGCAAATTATCCTATCCGGGACACCATTCCAAAATATCTTTGGAGGACTTCGTCATGCCCTGGTTACTTCCGGCTAATGATGAAGCCATGGATTTCTTCAATACTTTGACACTAGGAAACCTCTCTCGACCCCTCGGCGATCCTCGACCCCTCGAACCCTCGACGACCCTGGAACCCTCGACCCCTAGACGACCCTGGAACCCTCGACCCTCGATCCCTCGACCCTATAGAACCCTCGAAGAAAGGAATAGCTAGAGGAGAAGATCGAAGAAAAAAAAGAAAAAAAAGAGGAGAAGAAGAAAGGAATAGTGGAGAAGAAGAGAAAATAGAATATTCTATTTTCTCTTCTTCTCCACCATTCCTTTCTTCTTCTTCACTTATTTTTCTTCTTTTTTCTTCTTCTTATTTATTTCTCCTTTTCTTCCTCTCCTCTTGTTCTTTCTTTCCTCTTCCTATTTTCTTCTTTCCTATCCTTCTTTTCCTTCCTTTCTTAATATCACTTAGCAAATGCACTAACCTAAAATGCAACAAACATAAAATGCAACAAACATAAAATGCAACAAACATAAAATGCACTAAATCGATCAACTAACCTAAATCAGTGATAAAATGCACTAACCTAAAACCGATATCTACTAACAACTTAAAAAAATTAATACATATATGAAAAAATGCATATATGAAAAAAAACATCATCATATCATCAACAGAAAAAATAGTATTTTTTCTAAAAATCTATCTTTTCAGCACATACATATACTCATACATCATCATATACTCATACATATACTCATACATATACATATAATCTGCAGGAAAAAAACATATATGTGTTTGCAAAAAAAGGGGGAAGAGGGGGACGGTGCCGGCCCAGACCACAGCGAGGCAGAGGTGACGGCGGCACGGGGCAGCTGGGGCGCGGCGAGGCAGAGGCGACGGCAAGGCAGAGGCGGGGCGGCGACGGCGTCGGGGCGCGACGTCGTTGGGGCGGCGCGGAGAGACCGCGAC